>NC_141624.1:24548420-24755920 GCF_047967505.1 Dipteris shenzhenensis | reverse complement strand
ATGTATGTCGTACACTAAGGTAAACCCCCAAGTCCAGATTGCATCACTAGGGTTTCACATAAGATTATAACAATTTCACAGCAAAGTTGTGTCTAGATATTCAATCGCAATCGAAGTCTCATGGAATTCTAGTTTTTAGAGTCATTGTGCTCTCTGGATCACTATGTATAAACCCTATTTATTGTGTACATTGAAGGCCTATGTATTAAACCCCTTACTTACAGTGAATTTGTTATTGATGAAATGGACACTTATGTATATTTCTCCCTCAAAATTCTTTTTGGAATATCCTTTTGTAAGTGATAATGTGAGAGAAAATTTAATTCAATATGTCCTTCTGTTGAAATCACATGATATTCACATATATTTTTGAGTGAACTCCTTGAGCTTTTGTGCAGGTGAAAATAAAAAAGACAGCTAGAAGACTCTCCAAAATTGGATTTGTTTCCCAACGCGGATGTGCTTTCCAAAAATTGCCACGTGAAAATATAGAAGATTATCTTTTAAAATAGCCACACTAGAAAATGTCTCAACTTCAAAATCTCATAATCCCAAAGGGAGCTTAATCTACCATCGTTAGCACAAAGTTGACAATATGAAAACCCATGACAATCTTCCATATGAAAACCCAGTAGGGGGGATTTGTGGCTTCAAAATGGCCTCGTAATAAGGAATGGATTAGGGGATGTAATGAGGTTGATTAGGGTGCATGATGTGCAAACAAAAGTTTAGGGTGAATTTTAGGAGGTCCTAGTTCTAAAATGCCTTTTTCCATGCTTTAACTTTAAGAGGGTCCCGAGCATTTCAAATTAAAAAATATTAACCTCCTCTTGATTCTGATTTGCACTGCTATCCCACTCTCCTGCTTTGAACCTCTTCATGTCGATTGATTCTATCTTGCATCTGATGTTCTTCTCTCTTGCTCTGAAAATCAAATTGGATATTTCTTATTTTCATTCACGAGTCTTCAATCATATCCATGGGCCCAAAAGATTCCTTCACATTCTATTACTCTTTCTCTAAACCTCTTCATATTGCTTTGATCCTCTAAACTATTGCTGATTGAACCTCTAGACTGATGCTACTCTAAACCTTGGCACTGCTACCCTGAACCTCTACATCGCCACTCTGAACCTCTAAGTTGTTGCACTGCTTCTTTGGACATTCGGACTAGTGGTCTAAACCTTTGCAGGACTTATCTAATTACTCTAAATCTTTGCACCTATTATCCTACTATGTTGCTTCTCCACTATACATATTGTAGACTTGCTCTGAATCTTTGCTACTCTTGCTCTAAATCTTCGCAAGCTCCTACTTTAAAGGTCTATAGGTACTCTCCTACTCTATATGGTTGCTACTCCTACTCTAAAAACGTATACTACTCTTGATCTAAACATCTTTTACTTCATCCTGCTCTAAACCTTTGATACTTCTAATCGAAGCCTCTGCTCTAAAATACTACTAATCTTGATCTAAAGCTATTATAGTCTTGATCAAAACCTCTATACCTCCTTGCTCCTACATTGCATCTCTATTACACCAAGGTGCAATAAAGTAAGAGCGTTAGTGGCAACAATGAGAAAATACATTAGTAGGCATGCTAGTGGTAATGATAAATATAAATATATACCTTCTCCACTTTGGCACGTCTTATGAAACAGCATCATCTCAAATAAAAAGCTACCTCACAGTGTTATTAGTTAATCCCTTTTAAGAAGGACGACAAAACGTACAAATGAATTATCAAACATATGAACAAAAAGAAAGCATACTATATAGATAAGAAATATCACTATATCAACCACATGGGGATACTGATGAGTTTCTATAAAAACTCAACTTCATGATTTTACAAAATGTCTATAATTGAAATTCAACAAATATAATGATCTTGATCATGACCATAAAACCATCCTACACATTTGCATAGGAAACACAGTTTGGCATTTGGAACATGCCTACATCACTATCTGTCAACTTTCAAGTCTTGTGGTTGAAACTGAAGAAGAAGGAATTTATCTCGGGGGGTCCATCTGGGAAATGTAAATATACTATGAGAGTTCAAAATGAGGGGTATTTTAATTCTCAAGACTTACATAAATATATTAATGGCAGGGGTAATTTTATACACCATTTTTAAATTAAAAGGTAGGGTGTGTTTATTCTCAGATCCAAATTAAAAGTTATTTTTTAAATATTGTCTAATCTAGGATGATGTGTAAGAGCAGTCACAATTTGTTGATGGGTAGCTCAAAGTTTTAATGTGCTGACTAGCCCTCGTAGTCATGATAGGTAGATATTGGTATTGGATTTAGTCAGACACACACACACACACACACACACACACACATAGAGAGAGAGAGAGAGAGAGAGAGAGAGAGAGAGAGAGAGAGAGAGAGAGAGAGGACTCAAATCGTATCTTTTAAGCTATGCTTTGAGATAGTGGCAATTTAGTAACCTAATATCAAGCTCTACAAAGCGGAGAAAGTGTGTTTGAAAGAACATTTGAATGTGGAATGGGCTTAAGGACAATTCTACTATAGGATGTTATTGCGAGTGATCATGTATAATTTGAATCTCCAAAAGTTCTACCACTTGTGCACCTTTTGGGCATGACAAAACTTGACCACTTTAAAGTGGAAAAAGAGTACCACCTTGAGACCACCTCACCGTATATATAACCTTCTACATAACCTTTCCCTATATTTAAAACCTTCTACATTTCAAATGATAATAAGCACAAAATTTTGTTCATATAAGATTGCTTTATGTTACACCATGAATGATTGTAATTACTTGCAAAGAAACATTGAGTTTGGTTTGATGGCATAGCCTCCCAGTTCAAAGCATGTAGACCTTTGTAGTTCACTATTCATGTCCATGTCTATTACTCGTCTATTAGTCTCACTAGCTTGTGCATGATTTGGAACTTTCTTAGACCTGGACATGGCAAGGGAGAGCACAATAGTGCAAGGGCCATTGTAAATAGAATGCTGACTCATAAAAATATAAAGCAAGCTAGTGCAAAGCTATAACATGCTAGTGATGTTGTGACATTCCTACAGGCTAGCATAAAATGGAGGCTTACACTTTATATCTCCTTAAGGTAGAGATTTTGAATGCTTTTTCTAGGAAGTTAAAGAACAAAATGTGAATAGAGATGTCTTATGGAGCTATGATTCCATTCCTAACACTCTTTCCCTTGATTTTGTTAATGGGTACCCTTCAACACTTCGCACCACTTAGATCATGCTACTATAATGCATGCTTTCAAGGTATGTGGAAGATGTGTTCTAACAAAGCACCCCTTTCATGTTGGGAACATATCACACTAATTCCATCAAGTGATTGTCATGTTTAGATCCTTAAATCAAAGATGCAACATATCAAGTTCACCATGATGTGTTGAGCGATGCTCTTGAAATTTGTGATGTTGTTGTGATCCTTCAAGCGATTGTGATGTTGGTGATCCTTCAAAGTTCAAGCAAAGATGTAGCATATGAAGTTCACCATAATACATTGAGCAATGCTCTTAATATAGGAGACAAGTTTTTATGGTGAATGTTGAGGCTCAAAATATTGATGAGCATGCTGGTTCTTCTCCATCTAAAGTGCACTGCTATCAAGCATATGACTAATCGTACTTTGAAGAATGGATGGAATAACGTTATTGAACAAAATTCACTCTTTGAGAAAGGGTTATACTACCAAGAGCTAAGAGATTTGATGTTCAAATTGCTCGATCAAAATCCTAAAGGATCTAGATACTCAAATCAATGGCATTTAAATCTATAAAGTTTTCGATGGAGGTTGTTGAAGGTGATAGTGTAGTATTCAAGATTTTTGAAATTGGACATGAGGCTACATGCACACAAGGAACTTTAGACTAATGCCTATATAGGAATTTGGTGTTGTACTATGAAATTTGAGCATATTTCCTAGATAAAAAGGGGGATTTTCTCCTCTTCATCTAGGAAAATCTTTTTCCTGTATAGACAGCCAATGCCATCAAGGAAATTTGTCATGTAATATGGAGAATCAAGTGGATTATATGTTTTCTATCTAGGAAATGACCTCTTTTTTTCAGAGCAAATTATATTTCACATATAGATAACTCAATGCTATGATCTAGGAAATGTGACATCCCATATTGAGAATCAAATGAATTTTCTGTTTTCTATATAGGAAATATGGTCTCTTCCAGGAAATATGTATTTTTATATGGACAATTAAGGGGATTCTCAGTTTCGTATATTTGGAAATTAGCAAGAATGTATCTTTTGTATTGCAATTACCTACATAGGAGGAGTTTTTTGTGTAAGAAAGACTGTTGATACATGAACTTATCAAATGATCCCACATTTTGGTGGGTCTACACATGGGAAGGTTGGGAGTATGGATCGGTGACATGAAGGTAAGTATTGCACGAATTTTTCAAATGATCTCGAATTTTGGTTTGCACACTCCAACAACCCACTCCATCCCCTCTTTTCTATATATGTATGCCTATGTCTATGTATGCCTACCTCTATGTATGCACCAACTCCATGAAGACAGCCATCAACATCACTTTGTAGAGCCCCTTTCAAGTATAGTTAAGGTGCAGCATGGCAAGGAGCACCCACAAGGAGCCTCAGGGGGGTCACTATGTATAAACCCTCTATATCACGTGCGTTCAAGGCATATTTCTAAAATCCCTTATCAATTTTTCATTAATAAAATGTACCCTTTTTCTATACAAATCTGTAAATTTTTTTGAAAATTGTTTTAAATACTCCCTTATGTAAATTAACTTTTGTTAAATTTAGATATTAAAAACATCCTTCTGTTGAACTCACGTGATAGGGTTACATATAATGAGTGACCCCCCCGAGCAAGGAGCAGTCTAGAGGTGAGATTGCAGGAGGTTATAGCAAGCACTGCCTTACAGTTAGCTGTCCACAGGGAGTAGTCTAGAGATGAGATTGCAGGCAACATCAGGCCTACCATATTACGCCTTGGACTTAGGATATTACAATAGGAGAAGCACACAAGGTGGAGCTTGGATCTGAGCATATTTTGTAGCAAGGGAAGCTTTGTCTATGTTCTTGAAGCGTGTGCCAGCTTGGCTGCTAACAGAGGTGTAGGCAAATCATGTTGCTATATTAGATCATGGATGTCTCCAAGGAAGAGGTGGTGGGATGTTAGAGCCAAATGAAGAAGGCATGACAGTAAACATGCGAATGTCAAAGCCTTTTATTGTTGTAAAGGAGGTGGGTAGTACTTTCCACCTAATTCCATTTCACAATAGTATATTTTGGATTATGAGTCCTATAGTGGCATTATGGGGATATTGTAGAGGAGTGTGTTGAGTGTAGCCAAGGTTTATTATATCTAGTTGGTCTGTCCCTCGTCTGTCCCTACCGTATAGAACCAATGTTTCTCTAAGTGGACTTGTCATTTGTTGCACTTCTCTTTTGGCATTTGTAAATATTCACTCTATCTTTCTAGTACACTTTGCTTTGCACACTTTGCACAATTGCCCAATCACCCAAAAGACAAAGAGACTATTTATCAGAGGATTGAATCACAAATGGAGTAATGGAAGGCTACATAGAGTCCCAATGTTGTAGATCCAACAATATGGGTTTTGAGGGTGGGTTCAAATCAAGGAACTTGAGATCCAACCTTGTAAGTCATGATGTAAACAGTCTTTCATAATATAAAACAAATATATCATTAAATCATTCTCTCTTTAATATAGGAACTTACTAATTTATTCTAGTGTCTATAGTAGTGTAATATACATGTGTCTTTTCAATATTGCAACCGTGTGACCGTTATTTGAATAGTTAATTTCTTAATAGAAACCTTCATTTAGAATTTGTGATAGGAAGGAAGTCATGTGACCGCTATGTGTAAGTCTTGGGACATTCTATGAGAGACGATGACCTTGGAACTATCGAAGTAAAGATGTGCATTAAAGGACACCATTACAGATGCCTTAATACACTATGGATCAACGGAGGTGAACCTAATAACTAAGGAAACCATGATA
The DNA here is from genome assembly GCF_047967505.1 of Dipteris shenzhenensis. Taxonomy (NCBI): domain Eukaryota; kingdom Viridiplantae; phylum Streptophyta; class Polypodiopsida; order Gleicheniales; family Dipteridaceae; genus Dipteris; species Dipteris shenzhenensis. The sequence continues at coordinate 24,749,883 of NC_141624.1, read as the reverse complement.
GATTTGGGCTTGGAAAAGATGTTATAAAGTTATTAGGTTAATTGGCTTGCCAACAAAAGTAGAAATTACTTGCCCTCCCAAGTGTGTGTACACATGTGGCCTATCCCATGAGTGAGGGCTTTTCATTACACTGTTGACCATACTCACCCATGAATGTAACTTTAACCATATGTTTTCTTAACCATGGTGAAATGGAGCCAATTTTATCCCCAAAAATGGAGGGGCAAAACGGGGAAGCGCAAGAAAATGGGTTTTTCCTATCACACATCAGTGCTAGAAAAACCCTTTAGTGTATTTCACACCGGTTAAATTTGGGAAAAACCAGCATAAGTTGTGCCAAGGAGGTTATTTATAAAGGCTAAATTTTATGGCAAAATGTATTTTAAAGGTATTTGAATGTTCACCTTGAAAATCTAGGCTATGATTAAAGGTCCCTTTAGAATACCGGTTTAGTTTAAGTAGGGACTTTAAAAATTAATCATTATATTATATAGATAATATAAATAGATAATACTTAAAGTCTAAATAGTAGATCGATTGATGGCCGTAGACCTAATTGAGTGGTAGCCGTGGATCAAGCCAGCTATGACCCTATCTTCTCTTAGAAGTTAGGGCTACCGGCTACCAAAAACTTTCTTGCTCAGCCGCACTTTGGAAAGTTGCAAACTCCAAGACTCAATGTGACCTTTCTTGAAGCTTTCAGTGTTCAAAATGCAGCCGCAAACTCCCAAACTCAAGTCTCAAGAGTCATAGAATCTCGATTCTCGATTCTCCACACTCGTACTCCAGAGTCCAGAGCAGCTACATTAGTAGATAGTAGTAAGTACAAGGTTCTACAAGCTTGCAAATTCAGATTTCGGACTCCCAACTCTCGACCCCCAACTTCCAAGCATTCAAGTATCAACTTTCAACTATCTCGCCAGGTATTTTGAAGCTTGCACTATGCAAGCTTCAAAGAACACTATGCAAGCGTTCTTTGAAGTTTGAACGTTTCATTTCTGGTTGCTTCAACAAATACGTGTATAGGGCAGCCAACTCTAGAGTTCTCCGAACTGTCAAATCGTTAAGTATAGGTACTAGGTAGACCGTAGAACTTGCTTATCCCTTGCTTAATGCTCATCTGCCAAAGTTCAAACTTCAAACTTGCCTACTGCCTCGCTGCGTAAAAGGCTCTAGACTCATCGTAGAGACACTCGGCCAAACTTCAAAGAATATGCCTTGTGAACTATGATCGATCATTGATCTACAAGGGATGCCAGGCTCCAGCAGCTTGGTGCCGTGAATATTGCAGCACATGAAGTGGGGACTCTCGAGTCAGCATTGAGCAAAAGTTGGAGCCCACTGCCCATCTGCATGGATCACCAATTCACCACCACCCACAAATCTGAGTGTGAGCCTTGAGGAGCTTTGCCAATATGGCGGCCACTCAGAATTACAATCACACAGGCTGTTACAAGACTGTGACATCGCAACATCTCTCCAAAGTACAGCAACATGGAGCCTCCAACGCACAATCGATTGCTTGAATTCGCTCATCCACAACCGTTTTTCATCGTCTCCCCAGTGCGAAAAGTCATTCCTCCACCTTGAGCTTGCAAGAGACGTTGCGATGGCCGCCGTATGGAGCCTGGACGTGGTGGCAAAGGCAAAGACGATTGGGGAGACTGTTGATGATAGCCATGAAAGTTGGGTCTCAGCAAAGGCGATGGTGGAGACTATTGAAAGTTGAAACGTATTGCACGGTTCAGAAATGCGAAATATGTTGTATTTTCTAGCTTGAAAAACTCTCTCTCATTGACAGGTTCTACGTCCGCCGAAATTATCAAGCAGTCGATTCTTACGGTTGCAGACTCCAGAGTTCACTAATGCAAGAGCTTAGAGCACTGCTGCAGGCTAAAAGTAGCTCAAGCCTCAACTTTCGCTCAGCGATTGGCAAGTAGCAGCTCAAGCCTCAAAGGGAATTTGCGCATAATGCAAATGCGGTGCATTGGAATTTGGTAGCCCAAGGCTATCACCTTGCAAAATACAAGCTAATAGCTACCTCCCATGGCCAAAATACAAGCTAATAGCTACCTCCCATGCTAAGAGGGCATTTGCACACAATGCACATGCGGTGCATTGGAATTTGGTAGCTAGCATGGGCATTTGCACACAATGCACATGTGATGCATTGGAATTTGGTAGCCCAGGGCCAGCAGTACCTTGCAAAGTGCAAGCTAATAGCTACCTCCCATGGCCAAAATACAAGCTAATAGCTACCTGCCATGGACAAAATGCAAGCTAATAGCTACCTCCCATGCTAAGACTGCTTGCCTTAGGGATCCAATGGAAAAACTGTAATTGGTATGTTGTAGGTGCACCAAATTAGACAAGCTATTGAGTGAACCAAACTAGAAAAGCTATTGGCACAAATTAATGTGTTGGAGTCAATAATATAAGCTATTTTGATAGCAGAGTCCATTAGTTTGCAGAACAATGACTTATATTTTCCATACTAATCAAGGAGATTCCTTCCAATACAAAGTATCATAACGGAAGCCGATGGCGATAATTAGTTGACAACCTATAGTTCATGTGGAAGTAAAGGGACAAAGTGTTGCCTAGAAGACTTAATATAAAGTGCCCATGTGCCTCTATTGCTCTTTTGAAAATCATAGTCAATTGTATACTCAATGCCACACTCAATTGTACACTCAATGCCACACTCAATGAACACTAAATGCCACACTCAATTGTAACCTTATTTCTTGAATATGATTTTTTGTTTGAAAGAAAGAAATATATGCCTATGCTATGTTTCTATATGCCTATGCTTCTTTAGTCTATGCTTCTATGTTATTTATCATTTATGCTTTTATATTTCTATAGTCTTAGTATATATTAAGCAATCAAGTCATGCAATGTATAGTATGTAAGCAATCTAGCCTCAGGAGCACTCCAGTCTCTTGACACAGTCTACAATTCCCCTGGTAGAATGCTTACAGAATCAAGTCATGCAATGTATAGAATGTAAGGAATCTAGCCTCGGGAGCACTCTGGTCTCTTGACACGGTTTAAAATTCCCTTGGCAGAATGCTTATAGAATCAAGTCGTGCTATGTATAGTATGTAAGCAATCTAGCCTTGGGAGCACTCCGGTCTCTTGACACGGTCTACAATTCCCCTAGCAGAATGCTTATAGAATCAAGTCATGCAATGTATAGTATGTAAGCAATCTAGCCTTGAGAGCACTCCGATCTCTTGACATGGTCTGCAATTCCCCTTAGAGCAGAATGCTTACAGAATCAAGTCATGCAATGTATAGTATGTAAGCAATCTAGCCTCAGGAGCACTTTGGTCTCTCGACACGGTCTGCAATTCCCTTGGCAGAATGCTTACAGAATCGTTGTGCAATGTATAGTATGTAAGCAATCTAGCCTCGAAAGCACTTCGGTCTCTTGACATGGTCTACAATTTCCCTGGCAGAATTCTTAGAGAATCAAGTCGTGCAATGTATAGTATGTAAGCAATCTAGCCTCAGGAGCACTTTGGTCTCTTGACATGGTCTGCAATTCCCTTGGCAGAATGCTTAGAGAATCAAGTCAATAATTGGAAATACATCTACATGCTCACAAGAATCAAACCGTTTAGTTGTGTGTGAGAGAGAGAGGGAGGGATAGAGAGAGAGAGAGGGAGAGAGGGATGACACTCTTATTGGGTTTTGTGGAAAGAAAGGAGAATATCATCAATGCTCATCAAATGACTCCATTGTTGTTGGTGAAGGCTCACAAGGATACTCGAATATTATAGATGCCTTTCAAAATCATATCATAGGTCATTATGCTAGACTTTTGATTGTTAATCCTCTTCATGATCTTCTTCCACGATTGGCTTTGATTGTGCATTGCACATGCAATCGTTTTGATAGTGATTTTGTAAGGAACCAAATCTTTTGGAGACCATGTGGAATGCAAACCTGAAAGATAAAGTTGGACCCATAATTGGACATGCTTCAAATGGAGATAGTAGAAGACAAAAGTTGATGCTTGAAGACTATTTGGAGAAAAGCAAACAACCTTTTGCTATCAATTGGTGTGGATGGAATTTGAGAGCAAAAATTGTAGGAGGAAATGTGTATGGCCTTCATGATCAAGACTTTGTACACTGTGGAAAGAAACTTACAAGCCCACTTGATAGTCCTACTCGGCAACTAGCAATTGGATGTGTTTGGATCACACTAAATCATGTATCTATTATTTACAATTCTTTTTCAATTAAGGAGCACAAGGTACGAGATGGAGATATTCAAAGGAATGATTGACAAAATTGGGGAGCAACTCAAAGGATTGCAAGTAGACAAGTACAGAAATGTTTGAGAGAACTTCAAAAAAAAGAAAGAAGTATGAAGGGGACTGAGGCCTATTTGATGATTGTTGCTAATCATATTGATATTTTCTTGTCACCATATTTGATCTTGAAGGAGCATGTGGTGCTTGCAGCCAAGGTAGTTTTCTTTTTCAAAATTTGGTGACTATGGATTCATCACCATCCAACCTACACCTTGAAGAAAAATTTCATCAGTTCGGAGGCTTATACGGACTGCATACTTTCTTGTCATTTTGTTGTATTGCTCATAAAGATGTTTCGAGATTTTTATCCTAATCTATAGTGTCCACTACATCTTACCGGTTCTGATGCTGCTAAAATCTATTTTAGTAAAGTTGGAGGCATGATTGGGCAAGAAAGAGCATTTGATCTTGGAGATCTTCAACATAACATTGGTAGCTTGAATAGAATTGCCATCCATGAGTGTGCTCAAAATGGTCTAACTTTCTCTAGGGCTCATATATGGAAACATTTGAACAAACAAGAAGGGATGATTCAAGAACATCTAGGTGATTATGAGAGTGTTTCTTCTGATGAAAAGATGATTGATGCATTGAAGGAGGGCTTACAACAAGCTCACATACTATGCGAGTCTTTGGATTTGAAACCTAGCAAGGCTGAAGACTTGAAATGGTGGTTTCAACCTTGGTTGGATGCAGGGTCTACATGGTGTAAAGTAGATGCTGAAATGGGAGAAGCTGATAAGAATGATGACTTTGTGGAGCCATATTGTGGTGAAGAAGAACCTATGGACAAGAATAGCAATGAAAGCGAAGAGGTTATTGCACTTAGTGAGATTAGACATGAAATTGATGACATTTTGAAGGAAACAAGAAACATGCCCCCTAAGAAAAACATTAGCCCCATTGTAGAGGTGGATGGAAAGTTTATTTTCAAGTCAACATTGGTGAGCCGATTCAATGGATGTCCAACCTTGTCAAAAGATAGACTCAATACAAGGGTAAAGCAAGGTGCTTACTTCAACCATGAAGCAAAAGCACAATCATCAAATGGAAATTTATTTGGCATAGGTTGTGACTGTGCTGTATACTTTCATGATGACACAAAAGGAAAAGGAAATCAACACATGAAAAGAAATGGCAAAGCTACAATCACGAGGAAGATGGATGCAACTCATGGTACATGGTACTTAGGAAGAGTTCAAAAGATGAGGAAGAAAGTCGGAGGGAGGTACGTGGATTATAAGTGTGGCTTTGATTTAGCAGATAGGCCCCAAGGTTTGGAAGTTCGCTTGGATGGTATCAAAGGGCAAAAGGAGCACAAATGTTCACTTATGATTTGATAGACTTAAACATGGTGGACATTGAAACAATTATTGCATTAGCAAATTTGACATATATTGTAAGAACAGACAAGTACCAACTAGATGAGAATGACTACAAGTTTTTAATGACTTCTTGAAAAGTGCTAGGTAAGTTTACTTTGCATTTTTCATGCAAGGTGAAACTTTCCAAAATGTCTTATAATGAGCTAGATCATCTAAGGTCCAAATTCATGTCATAGTGAGAAATTGTGTTTTTCAATGTAAAATGTTGTGGGAACAACTTTCCGTTTTGCCACCCAATCAAATCCTTCCATTTTCATGGAGAATAGAACAAAAATGAAGGTACAAAGATTGTCAAGCTATAAGGGGTGTTCATCTAAGTGATTTCTTAATAGCAATTGAGTTTGTATGAATTGTTTATGGATTTAGAAACTAATCTGCATCACTTTTGAGACCCCAAATCGCCCTTAATGCCTACCATTTGAAGAATTGATTCACAAAGCAAAGCCAAAGAATTGATTCACAAAAGAACACCAAAATTACAGTTTATTAAAAAATATGTATCTTTATACAAGGATTATGATGCCTTTACAAAAATAGTAGCCTTGCAAAACTGGCATACAAATTTTTAATGACAAAATATGCAACAATAATAAATAACATAAATTGAAGTGTAATAAAATTGTGGTTTAACATGAGATATGCTCGCGCGAGGGGGGGGGGGGGGGGGGGCACTATACAAAAAGACCATATAGCATGTGTGATCAAGGGGTATTAAAAAAAACCCCTACCTTTGGAATTTTTAAGACCAATATACACTTCTTGTGTAAATTTTGAGTATGAATTTTCATTTTTTGAACTAAATAATCCCTTATGTATGTATATTTTATGTAATTCCATCAAATATAAAACCCCTTCTGATGATCGTACGTGCTATCTTACATATTTCTTAGTGGCCCCCCGGGAGAAGTGACCCATAAGTATATCTTGAGTATTATGTACATAATATCTAATACTTGCAAACACATGTTTCATAGGATTTCCTATAGATATAAGCATAACCAATTAAGCTTGCTTGTTGTATTGCATTGCATGATGTTTTGTGTTGTAAGAATACTAAATTCTTGCATAGCTTCTCTCATAATCACTATGGATCCCTCATGTTTTGGTGCCTTACAATGTATAAGTTCAAGATAGTGCTATAAAAATTGCCTTAGGTATAGCAATGTGTTGACAACGTGCTTTCAAAGAGTTTTAATGGGCATGTGATGGGTGCAATTCTCTCTGGGAGAGGGGAAGGGGGGAAGTCATGTCAATATTCCTAAAAGATTAGAAAACACATGCATTCAATGGGTCAATTAAATACCCTTATTTCAGGTGGGGTTGTAACTCTTTAAAGATTTTGAATTTTCCCTAACAATTTAACTATGTGTTCTTACCTATCCTTTAGCACTTCATCCTCCCTCAACCACCATTCCCATGTTCAGTAACTCAACACCATCCTCACAAACTCTTAAAAGGCACCTCAAAAGAATTACACAAAGATTAGAGGTCAACCAATGTTTTTAATGCATAAGAGATAAATCAATTGGTATCACTAGGCAATTAAATATTGAAACAAGGCCTCAATTGTTGGTCACCCACATGTTATAAAGAGAGTTTCGTAAGCTCATGGGTTTTGGATTAAGGGGAGGGTGTCTAAATTCCATTTTTTTGGATAGTACAAGTTCTTTTTTTTGGGGAGGGTGGGTGGGGCTATATACTTCAGAGACATTTCATAATTATGTTACACCTAAATCCTCCTACTAAGCTCACCTAGCTAGATCAAAAGCTCTATTGTTTGTCACATTGGAAATATTTGTAGAATTATGTTAACTTGCAGACCTCCTTCCATCTCAAGTAATAACCATTTCTTTATCTAGGATGTATATATTATAAATTGCTTATATTTTTATAAACTTTAGATTGTTTTATGGAGTTATAACCTAAAGTAGTTGCTCATAAGTGTAAGATGCCTTTTGAAAGTAATTTGCCACAATCTTCCTTTATATATATATATATATATATATGGAGAGAGAGAGAGAGAGAGAGAGAGAGAGAGAGAGAGAGAAAGAGAGAGAGAGTTGCAACATCGTAATTGCACTAGGAACTTAAGAATTAATCAACAGGTATAATGTCCATGTGAGACGAAGAGTTTTGAAACACTTTAAAAATGTTGGATTATATAGGCGCGTGTGCACACACACACACATATAAATATAAAATAAATAAATAAATAAATAAATAAATAAATATATAGAGAGAGAGAGTTGCAACATCGTAATTGCACTAGGAACTTAAGAACTAATCAACAGGTATTGAGTCCAAGTGAGACAAAGAGTGTTCTGCAATCTTAAGGGAACAAATTGTATCATCCAACCTCTATGTAAACTTATATTTCAATATTTTGTTGCTTCTCAAAATGTATAGTGACAAACAATATATTTGGAAGATCTCTTGCTTAAATTAAAATTTTAAAATTTGTATAATACTTAAGAGAAACATTGCTCTCTCCCTTTCATACTGCCGCGCAGGCTAAATTTCGACTGGGCCAGAAATCAAGAATGAAACACGTTGTCATGCAGCACGCTTCTTCTGCATACTTGATCGAGGATGAGAGTAAAATTGCAAACGGGATCGAAACTGATATTGCAAATTGCAACAAGATTAGCAAAATAAAGGCACAGACTGCAAACGGCTTTGAGGATATATGGTTTTTAACCAGAAAAACTGGAATGGCCTTAACATAAAAGTGGTTTAGCAACTTTCTTAGAGAAAAAAAGTGCTGCAGCAACGCTTTTACAGCATAATTGTGATCGAGGATCAATGAAGATTAAGCTGCAACAAGATGAACAAACGAATCTGCAAACTCGAATCATTTTGCAAAAACTTATATAAACTTGAAATAACTCAGTCATCAAGACAACAAAGAGTTTAAGACTCAAGAGGCCTTCTCTTCCTACTGCGAACAAGGTGTTAGCAGACATGGCCATCATGGCGCTACCAGTTTGCCAGACAGCAAGAAAGGAGCAGTGGAAAACAATATCAGATCTTTGAATTTTTCTTGTTGCTCCTCCTTCTCTCTCACAAGTTCTTGAAGTCTTTCTCGACGAGTCTGCTTTGATTCCTCACATCCAAACGTATGAACCCAAGTTCCCGATAGTCCAGCTGAAAGTCCTGGCCTGGTCTTTATTGAGGTGTTTGAGCTTCGAAGAACAAGAAAATCAAAAAAGGGAAGCTGGTCCATGCATAAGTCCACTTGTCGAAGGAGATCACGTCGGTTTATCACCAGGAAATCGGATTCACAAGAGCAAATCAAGAAGCTTACGTTCTTGCCTCGGAGAAGGAGTTCTAGCAGGCCATCGGGCCATAGAGAGCTCCGCACTGTCCGAGCTGGTTACTGAACCCTCAGAAGTGACAGAAAATGTGGAAGGGCTCGAGAGGCGCACACACCTCAGCTTCACCCTTGCCGAAGGAGCTGAAGCATGAGAATTCAGAGTTAAGTCAAGCTTGATATTCTCAGAACTTTCTGCAAGCAATTCTTCTCGAGAAGCATGCCCTCGTGAGCAATCATTCATCTCGGCCTCATACACCTGTGACTTGAACCTCCTTGCTACAGGGGTAAAAATCTGACCGGTAGCTTGAGGTGGTTCCTTATCGAAGATGAACCTTTGTGGTAGCTCAGATAGTTTGGGAGCCTCAGCTGTGGACGCATGCTGGGGTAGAAACACAGGTAGCGGCTGCTGATGGGCATCTGTACAATCGGATCTTAGCTCCTTTAACTCCTCAGCTTCCGAGCTTCTATACCTCTTGATCGATTGCTGTATATCTTGCAATATTGTACAAGCAGTAGCGCCCCTGTCTGCTGCACCGCATTCCAGCTCAGCCAAAGATCTCTTAGGTTTAAGAGGTTCGGTGCAACGAGCCGTTGAAAACGAAGGTTCGGGTGCTTGTAGAGCTATAGATGCTATTTCTGGACTTACAGTCAGCGTCGATATGTGTGTCGATGTTTGAGGCCTGCCTGGAAGTGTGTGCATGGATTTGGAACCTGCAGGCAACGAAGCTGCTGCTGGCCGAAGGGTTCCTCCCTTGAGAACAGTCTCTACTGCTGCCTGACATACATGCCAATTGCCGGACCACAGGAGTCCGACAGCCCCATAGACTGGGTTCACCGTCCTTCCACACGCTTCATACAGCAGCGATTGGAAAAGAGCTGCACCAACATATAAACAAAACCACATGTAAGACCCTTCCGATCGCTAGCAGTTGGCAATGGGAGAGATGCATAGTGTTACGCATCAAGCTTATCTGAAAGATTGAGCGCTGCAACCACCAAGAACTGTAAGGAATGAAGAAAGAACAATGCATACCAGGCCTTTGATTTTCAGGTACAGCATTGATGAAACCCATCAGGCCCGCCCTACCGAAGAACTTGGCTACGAAAACTGTGGCATTTCCTTGCGCTTCAGGAGATTCGATCCACTGAAGACAAGGCCGGAGAATGCAAGCATCACTGCAGCCTTTTCTCAAGACACGGCAACCGTTGCAGCTCATTTTAGTTAAGTTGTGGATCTGTGGATATCTGAAACGGATACGAAACATTAACTTAGATACCGGCAAGAACTGAATAACAGAACGAACGTATCAACAAGTGTAGCGATAAAGTTCAGCAAAGCTGGAGTCTGGACTCTGGACGTTGCGACTAGGGGTAAACCACGGTGGCAGCTGGATAGACCCATCCGTAGATTGGCATTGAGAGCGAGAGAGAGAGAGAGAGAGAGAGAGAGAGAGAGAGAGAGAGAGAGGCAGATCTTACCTCACTAGTTGCCTTCGGTCAGAAACCTTTCGGAGTTGTGCAAGTAATCAAGGAAACACAAGAAAATGCTTGCGGAAGATCACCGAAATGGAGGTCCACGACAAGGCACACACAGCGCGTACACTATGCGCAAAGCGATTATGGACGGGGACGTTCAGGTGGCTCAACCCATGGACGTTACAAGCCTCTCAGACAGTGTACTAACAAAATCTTTGGGTAAACTTCGTGGTTCTTCTTCTGACTTGTGAATTCCAGAAAATCAGCAGTGTGCCGATGTTGCTACCGAGGCCAAAATGGAATCTCCGGAGAAGCGGGGAAGGCAAGGAGAGTCAAAGAAGGAATTAAAGGCGGGTGCAGCTTGGTCGCGGGAGCTACTGACAAGAGGGCGATCACACACAGAGAAAGACACGCAAGATGCAAGGCAATTAGAGTCGGGGGATATTCTGAGGGATCGAGAGGAGGTTGCGAGGCAGAAGTAGCAGAGGACGGAGAGGAGGAAGGGCAGTCGGGAGGATATAGAGGTGAGGGAGAATACTCTGAACGCGGGCTGTGGGATATAAAGAAGGGAGGAGGAGAAGCAAGCTAAGTAGATGGGCACTCTGAAAACATGGGCTAGCTAGAGATGAGAGAGAGAGAGGAGAGGGATGGTGCAACCGTGCAGCTTTGGAGTAACTGGTGAGAGACAAAGAGAAAGGACAGCCGGTGTGTGCGTGTGTAGGTCTGCGCGATAAGACGATGAGGGAGGCTGCTACACGACAGCTCTATTGTAGATTGCAAAACCGGCGGTTTGAACGTTAGAGGGTGGAGCTCAGGTCGAGTCAGCTTGATTCAACGTCGTAAAACTGAAGGCTGAGAGAGAGACTAGAGGAGGAGGGACAAAGCAAGGAGAGAAAGAGAGAGCTGAGCGCTGTAGCTTTTCTACTCTTGAGCTCAACTGATTAGGTTGCTATGGAGAGAGAGAGAGAGAGAGAGAGAGAGAAAGAGAGCATGGATAACGAAGCAAGGGAGTGTCACCGTGTAAAACGAAGCCTGCGTGAACTCCGCCCAAGTACATGGGCATTCAAGCAGAGATTGTTAATAAAAGAGAGAGCTTGTGGACGTTCCATCGAGAGAAAGAGAGAGAGAGCATTCATGCAGAAAGAGAGAGCTTGTGGACATTCCACTGTGAGTGAGTGAGTGAGAGAGAGAGAGAGAGAGGGAGAGAGGAGAAGTGTATGTAGGCACGTAAGAACTTCCCAGATTTATGCCCATTCACGCAAAGAGATTGTTAAAAGAGCGACCGAGAGAGAGAGAGAGAGAGAGACGTGTTTGTAGGCACGTTAGAACTGCCCACAGTCTCCACGATCAGATTCCAGCTACAAAAGTTTAGAAGAGTAGCTTCGGCGAAGAGTCTCTTCTCTCAGTTGTGTGTTATCTTTCCTCTTTTCTGGGAATCTATCACGTTGAACGAAACTCTCCTTTCTCATCAGCAGCGTGAGAGAGTCCTGCTGCTGGCCCTTCCCGTGCACCAAGAGAGCAACAGCCCCCTCGCATGCAAACAAAAACACTGAAGTCAGCATGCATTGTAAAAAAATGCTCTCTTATCGAGACACCACCAGAACCTCCTCCTCCGCCCGTTTCCATTGCTTGTATTTTTATATTTTGGGTTGCGTAGATTTGTCAATCAGCACATCATCCACCTGCTCACCCACGTTCCAAAATCCAGTCTCCCCCCTTCACCAGCTCTCTCGCACCATACCTTTCAATTTGAATTTATCCAGCTCCCCACCCTATGCAACCCCCCCCCCCCCCCAGCTTGTTATTTTTTTAATGTGCCCCTCCTCAATCGCCCTCTGCTTTTTTTACTACTATATTTCAATCATCAGTCTCCCTACTCCGCTCGCTTCATCACATGCTTTTTTCGTTTTGGCTCCTTACCTCAGGATGGTTTCTCCGCTTCACATTCTGTGCTCCAATTGACGAAAATTCTTTACCTAAAACTACTGTTCTTTTCACGGATTCAATAATTCACAGGAAGTTTCTCCAAGCCTCCAAGCCTGGCGGTCCTAGATTGTCCACATTCCTCTTACACTATCTCGAAACAAATCACTCACATGTTTTTTAAAACTTGCAGCCACCGCCCACCATAATTAGAAAAAAGAAAGCTGATCTATCAGACCAAACAGCTCGCAAGCAAACAACGTAGTTTACGGCGTGCCGTCCTGTGAGGTTGGAGCGATGCTAATGGCTTATCGGGCTGAGCGGCAGCAAGCTGGAGAGCGTATCATAAGCGAAGAAATTAACGCCAGGGTTACAGATAAGCGCACATGGCAGGAGAGGCATAAGGATAAGCTTCAAAAGAGAGAGAATTTGAGGCGACAAGCACCGGGGACGATCATACAGAAAGAGAGAGAAAAATAATCAGGAGGAGTAGAGAGAAAATTCAAGCTCATAATTTATGACAAAATATAATAATCTGAAAAGTACTTAAACCCGAGGTTCGAGCTGCATCTTGACCCCGGCTAGGCTTATTGGAATATATGTTTAATTTTTTATTTGGGCCAGCACTCCCGCGATTCGGGAATCGCATCTGTGCCGTTCATCTGGGGAGATCGGACGGTCAAAGCTGCGCTAGCGCTTCCCGATAACGCTGCACACGTGGGCTAAAAGCCGTCGATGATGACGATCGGACGGCTCGGGGCCCGCCACGCGCACGCGGCGCCATGACCGTGCGACCTCATCCGTCCTCTTTCAACTTTAGCACTTTATTAAGCATCCCTGCAACCTTATAACAATTCAATAATATTATTTGTAATTGTAATAATAATAATAATAATAATAAAACTCCCCTTTTCAATCACATGATTTTGAGTGGAAGCCATTTTCTTATCTTTTTAAATGTATCTTGTACCACCTCCTAGAAAATTTCCCATGGATTAGGAGATTCCCATTGCCCATCCCCACTCCCCATCTGTCCTACTCTTTCTGATCGTGACACCCAAGTCACCCCCCAGGCCCCCCCTCCCTGTGTCCAAACTACCTCCACCGACCACCTCTTGCTTTACCTCCCTCCATTCCCCCCCCCCTACCTCCTCGCCAACCTCCATACATCCCACCCATCTCCCTTTGTTCTGCCTCCACTCGTACCCTAGGTCATTCTCGTTCAATAACATCAAAGTACTAGTTCCGCTCCATCATTCGTTCTTGGGACTTGTATGTGGCCTCCCCCTATTCGCGCCTGTACCTGCACGGGAGGTCAGGCATGTGAAGGTGTGGGTTCCACTCTCATCATGAAGCATGTCCATTTATGGTGCATGCATCCCCACTCCCACCTCTCACATCACCATCGATTGAAGGTTTCGTCGAATGTGTCCAAACTTCTAGTTCAAACACATATGTAAAAGTTTTAATTTATTCTCATTCCATGGTTTAACCTCACAATAATTGTCTTCATTGTTGTAAACAATATACAAGCACCAAAATAGTAAAACAATGCCTTTGCGCTTACCAAGTCAAAATCAAATCCTTTAATAAGCTATCATCATTCCACCTAGAACATACGATTCATCCCTTCATGAATTTACACAAATTTTATTTTTAATATGAGGCAAAACATATTACTTTTTCTTCAAATAGATTTAGATTTAGATTTAGATATCAAATATAAGTTTCTTTTGTATTAAGCTAGTTCTTTGGGACAAATCACAACATCTGTAGGTAACACTCTAGGTGGTGAGGCATCAATAGATGTGAGGCATTGACGTATGTTCACATGAATTTGGACCAAAGACACATCAATATAGCTACATGTATTTCAATAAAATTTAATATGTAACTTCTCCATCTCTCCCAATGAGTTGGAATATGATAATTTTCTAACATCCATTAAATGCCATTCACATTACGTTATAGTGAGCTCTAAAGTAGATTTCAACAATTTATATATAAAAGCATGCAATGTTGTTAATATTGTACATAGATATTGGAATTTTTTGCATGTTGATACAAATTTGAGAATGTGGAAGCAATCACCAAGGTGAATGGTTAAAAAGAAGCAAGGGAACATCTTATAGGCAAGGAGGTGACACGCACCAATACCATTGGGACATTATGGACAAATTTGTTGAACTAGCAATTTCATTGTGTGGTGGTAGGATGGAAACTTCTTAGCTCATTTCCATGGACAACAAAATGGTTACTTAGGAATTCTCACATATTACAATATATTTATATGATGCTTGCATGGGAAATACCAAATTTGTGAGTAGAGTAATACTTAAGTATTGCTTGCACAAAACTAGTGTAATACGAAATTTGAGAAATATTCTTCTAGGAACCACTCATGTGAAAGAGGGACTTCTTGGAAAACCCATAATCTTCCTAAAACCAAACTTCTTATATGCTATTTCTTTTAGGTAACAAGGTAAGGCTTATAATGACAAGGCTTATGTTGATATGACAAGGTAGACTTACGCTTATGGCTATAATATTCTTTCCCATTCAAAAGGACTACAAGTATCCATCTCCTTGATTTCCAACAATGTCACCTCATGATGTTCAAAATTTAGATTTGTACCCTTTATTCAATTATGTGATTAGATTTAAATCCAAAAAATAATTTTAAGCTTATTGTAAAATTGACCTCTAGTGGATTTATCCACTGGCATCCCACAACTGGAATTAGATGTTGACCGCTCCTTTCCTTTGGGACATCATGAAGAATATATAGGTTATAGTGCTAGCGAATGAGTTGAATAGGAGGGGTGTAGTTACCATTCTTCACAATCATACAATTTACATTAGAGTTCAATTATTCAATTTAAAAGTGCAAATATTTTTGCAAAATTTATATTGAATAGTAAATGCACATGATAGTGTGGATCCCATATCTTTTATGTGTGAATTATCAACGCAAGTATACACAATGAGTCTAGCAGAATTACAAGCCTTATTAAGATGTACCATCATTTCAAAGAATTTTTTAGTGAGTCTTTCCAAGGTCACCCACTTTGGATCCATATAGATCCTATCAATTTTAGTATCAATGAGCTAAATTTTATAGATTTCATCACTGGCAACATCATTTATACAAGCCTCCTAAGTGTTTAACTTATTGCAAGTCTTCCTTCATATGCCTCCTTAGTTGACATTCATCCTTGATGAGTATATATGTGGAAGTTATGCTACAAAGGATACTACTTACCTAACCTAGCAACCCTAAGAAGTAAAATGTGAAGGGACTATCAAGCACTAGAACACATGACATCATCACACCATTACATGAATGTAGACCAAACGAGTGTTATATGTGTACTTGTAGTTAGTACCAAGATTTGATTTATGGACTAGTCACAATTAAGAAGCAAAAGCATCAGTGGTGGTTGCCCATGAGAGGCAAACTGGTGAAAAGATTTCAAGTCAATCCCCACTACCCAATGTGCGAGAAGACGATCGAGTCTGTGTGCCACCTTTTTTGGAATTGCCCGATAATGGTGGAAGTCTAGCACAGTTTGGAACATGCAGTACAGGATTCAGGCCTAGTGTCCAAGTTTAGCATACGTGGTTGATGGAAGGTTCCCCTAGCGGGAGACGCCTCGGGAATGTCCTTAGCCTTGACAGTCGTAATTCGCAGGTGCTCAAAAAAAAGTCTCAAGTGGGGGGACAAGGTCAAGCCATTAAACAACTTGTGGGGGCTCAAAGATTTTAGCCTGGTGCTAAGCTAGTGCTGCACCTTAAGGGGCTGGTTCTTAGCACATCCCTACTGGAAGTTCAATGGTTTTTTAATAAGAAGTAGGCTATTGGTAGCATAGGCCTTGGGTGAGTTGTCCACTTTGGGCCAAATTTTGTAAAGGTCCTTTTTGCAAGGCTGACCACCCTCTTTTAATATATCCGGCACATTAACTTTTTTATAAAAAAAAGAAAAAAGAAGAAGAGGCAAAAGTAGAGTTTATCTGGGCATATAGTTGTACTGTTAGTGAAGTTATCAACAATTAATACCCAAGACTAGCAACATCTATTATAGTGCTATTATTTTTCATTTTAGCACTTTTAATATGCAATAAATATAGCTACACTTCACATAAGTACATGTACATTTTAGTACTTTCAACATACAATATAGCTACACTTCACACAAGTACATGTACACACATAAGTACATATTCATTCTACATGTACGCATATAGCTATATATACTACATGTACACATACAACTATATATATACATTTTCCATAACCCTCTTAGTCTATATAATGTAAGCCTTTAAGGCCAACCCCATAGTTTGTAGAAACACTGTAGCAAAATGGGCCCTTTTTTATGATATTTGTCATAATATTGCATTTGGAAATTTTTTGAGAAGCAATAATTTTTAACCATTTTATCATCTATAAAAATATCATGTTGACATAAGAACCGATATTAGTGTAGGCTAGATTAAGACATTTCTTAATTTGTCTAATTTTAATAAAAGTACAATATGCAGGGCATCATTCTAAACACAATATCCCAATATTTTGGTGTTGCTTCCCTATTATATTGGGTACTAATTTTGACCCCTATCTTCCAAACATCCCAAAACCAGTTTTAAAAATGAGATGCCATGTCTTTACTTGAAGCTCGATGAAGAAGCCATTGGATTTCTCACCTTCTCCTCCTCTAGATACCCAAGGAGCTCATCCATTCCATTTTGAAATGCAATGTCTTATTCTTGAGTGCCCTTTTTAACTTCATTTTGTGTTCACACAATGACACACTTTACCGAACATAATCAATTTAGAAAGTACATGTGCATCACTTAAAGGGGTGGGGAATGAGAGAACTTACAAAAAGACTGTATAATTGATCCACCCCATTGAAAACCAAGTGGGATGCACAACAACACAAAGCAACTATAGACGCGCTTGATAGACACGCAAAATAGCGGGCACGTCTATAGGTGTTGCTTGAATAGAGAAATTACGGGTGCATCTAATAGCACGTCTAACATGTCATCTATTTGTGTGTGTATTGACACGTCTATTTGTGCATCTACACTGAGAAAATACGGGCCCGTCTAACACTGCGTTTGTCAACGCGTCTATTTGCGCGTGTACTAACGCGTCTATTAGCATGTCTACACTGAGAATTAGATGCGTATTTAGATGCAAAACATAGAATACAGAAAGTGAGATTTTGGTGTACATCACTGCTTTCCACACATTGCCCATGATTACCAAAGCACATAATTTTAACAAAAACATCAATGCTTTTTTGCAAGTCCACATATAGAAGAATTAAGTGAGGTGAGGAGAATGAGACAATATGTAAAATAGTTTTGCCAATATCAATGATGGGCTATGGTTCAATCTCATCCTCAATGAGATCAACCCTTGCCAAACTATCTACTTCAAAATCCAAACAAGTGTTTAGATCTACAAATACATTCAACCCACTACTACTTGTGCTACTCATGTGCTCATCGAAATCAGCATCACCAATGGTAGGCTCGTCCTCATGGGTAATGGCCTTAAATTTTGCATCTCCTATCTCATGATCATTCTCCTCTCTCGTATCACGATCATCATCATGTCCATCGCCATGATCATCCTCCATACGCTCCATATTAGTAAATGTACTATACATCACTTTGGAACGTGGCATAATAGGTATGACATGCCACCATCTGTTATTATCCACCATTGGTTGATAGACAACCTAATTCAAACACATCATGTTATTTTCCTTGCATCGAAGGTATCAAATATTTAAAAGCGAGTATTTTTATATGTGTGCACAGTACCTGTTCACATTGTTGCGGTAGTACTAGTGTGTCCTTCCTACTTTGCCAAAACTTTATGGAGTCAATAGTTACAAAGCCACTTGCATGGCGTTTGATTGTTGCATTAGGGCCTCTTTCCACCACGTCCTTAAACCACTTTACATCCAAAACATACACAAAGAAGCGTCGAAAGTCAAGCTTAATAATATCTTGGATTATGCCACAGTAATCATCCATGGCTCCATTGGCTCCCTCAAAGCTAGCAATGACGCCGCAATCTTGTGTGTTTCTCTTATCATCAATCTGTTGTGTTCGAAAATGCTTGCCCTCACACCATATAGCATTGAACATAGTGCACTACACCAATAAAAAATCAATTAAATAAGCAATCTAAATTATTGAAAGCTCCTAACTTATGCATAACATTCTATATACCGACCTTGCTGATGCATCCCCTAGCATGCTCCCATTCTTCCATTGTGATATGCATCCCCTCGTCTTTCTCTGCTTTCTCCATTTCATCAAGTAGCCAATCCACATGAATATCCTTTGGAAGTGTTCTTAGATACTGAGGGTATGGCACACGAGATCCTTGGTGTGTACGACGAAAGAGGCCCTTTCTTCTTGTCTTCTTGCCTTTGCATCCTCGTATCTTGTCACCCATCTTTTCATCACATCACTATTAAGCACGCAATAGAGGTTGATACTTTTATGCAACTCCGTGTCTATTACTTTGTTGCGTCCTTTCCCTTGAGGCACAATAGAGGTCATCCTTAGGTCTTCATCATCTCTCCATAGTCGTGGAAGAGAGCTATCCACATCAACAAGAAACTCAAAAATATATACAAGTGACTCTTGTACCAACCAACCCTTGGCCATGCTACCTTCCGGTCTTGCATTTTGTCTCACAAAGCCCTTTAAGGTCTTCATGAAGCGCTCGAGGAAGAACTGTAAGAAAATAATACAACGTCTGTGCTCAACAGATAACAGGATCTCGTACGCAAGAGAGAAAACAAGATAGTATGGAGAATAAAAAATTTGATTACTGTAGAACTGATACAATAGATGGCGCTGCCTCCCAACCGTGCGCGTCTGTGAAAGAAGCTTCGATGGCATGATGGAAACAGTAGAAGACGGAGGTTGGATGCTAAGGAATCAGGGTTGCTATAGCCAGTGATGAAATGGGCTTCATGGGCTTGCTCTTATATAGCCACCAGTCATAGTCGGTTAGGCTCAATTGGGTGACCGACCCAGTCCACCCAAAACGGTCGACTGGGGGTTGGTCCCAAAATAGGCCACCGACCATACGATAGAACCGGTGCACAAAATAGAGCAACTAACTTACAGTCTCCGTTCGGCCAAGAGCCATCCGGGATCATCTGAGGCTCCAAACGGGCCCTACAACCCGAGAGTGGTCTACCTCAGGAAATGCTCCGTCTACCCTCAGTGCGGTCAGTCAAGGGATGCCTTCCCGCACTTGCATGTAGCCTAGTTGGCAGTGTGCCAACTCTATCTGAAGCCGTCCATCCATTATGCCACACATGGCCCCCATCTAGTGTCCAAACCAGGACCTATCGGATAACCGAGCTACTCAAATGCCTTCTCCTCATATGGGGGGCTTACAAGTAGAGTTAGCTAGTTCCCACGTAGTTACACGAGAGTGGAGCATTGAAATCTAACACCCCCCCTCAATGTCCACCCGCAAGTGAACTTACTTTTTCGGCCCAATGCCAAGTCGATGAAGATGCCTCTCCAGCAAGTCTCTTCCAAGAGCCTTTGTGAAGATGCCTGCAGCATTCTCTGTAGTCAGACGGTACACCAAGTCGACCTCTCCATCCATGATGAGCTCGCGTACGAAGTGATATTGAATCTCAATGTGTTTTGTGCGAGCGTGGAACACCAAGGTCTTTGCAATCGCCATGCAACTCTGATTGTCACATGATAACCGCGTAGGCTTGTTTTGCACTGCACCCATGTCGCCCAAAATCCTCCTGAACCCTCCCTCAACCACACTGCCTCGCAAGAAGCAAAGCATGCAAATTTGTACTCGGCCTTGGTAGAAGAAAGAGCAACTGTGGGTTGCTTCTTGCTGACCCATGACACAACTCCAGATCCAAGTGAGAAACAGTACCCTGTCACTGATCTCCTACTGTCCACATCTCTTGCCCAATCCGAGTCACAGAATCTGGTCAAGATGTTGCCCTTGGTATAGGTGATGCCATAATCAAGTGTGGCTTTGATGTATTTCAGCACCCGCATCCCTACCCTCCAATGGTTCTCTCGGGGCTTACTGAAAACCCTGCTTAGTATACCAGTCGCAAAACTGATGTCCGACCGTGTGTTGCATAGGTAAATCAAGCTGCCCACAAGCCTTCTGTACTTCGCTTCGTCCACCAGTGGTGATGAATCCTCGTTTGAGAGCTTCGCGTCAACCTCCATATGGGTACCAACTGTCTTGCACTCAGCCATGCCAAATGCCTTCAGTATCTCTCCAGCATACTTCAGCTGTGAAATGAAGATTTGTTTCGGCGGCTCCTGCCAAACTTCAATCCCCAAACAGAAATGCATCAGTCCGAGGTCTGTCATTTCAAACTCTCTTCCTAGCAAATGCTTCGTCTGCGAGATCTTCTCTTCATGGTTCCCTGTTATGACAAGGTCATCCACATAAAGAACCACGATCATACACCTACCTCCTCTGAAAATATACAAATTTGCATCAGATGGGCTCCTCTTGAACCCGTTTTGCAGAAAGTAGGCATCAATTCGCTGGTACCACACTCCTGGGGCCTGTTTCAGCCCGTAAAGTGCCTTCTTCTGTTTGCAGACTTTACCTTCTGAACCGGGGATCTCAAAACCTAGTGGTTGTTCCACGTATACCTCCTCCTTGAGATCTCCATTCAGGAAGGCAGATTTCACATCCATCTGAAACATGGGCCAACTTCCCTGGGCAGCTAAAGTCAAAACACTGCGAATTGTGGTTAGTCGAGCTATGGGACAAAAGTATCTTGATAACCAAAACCATGTACCTGTGCAAATCCTTTTGCCATGAACCGAGCCTTGTACTTATCCAACGTGCCATCGGACTTGTACTTGGTCTTGTACACCCACTTGGTTCCGATTACCTTGCGTTTTGGTGGTCGATCCACAAGGTCCAAAGTGTTGTTCTTCATTATGGAGCCATACTCTGATTGCATAGCCTCCATCCACCTATCATCGCCCTGTGCCTCTTAAAGACACTTGGGTTCATTAGCACGGATCACTTCTATCATCAAAGCATAGTTGACCAAGTGTTCCTGTGCCCTTCTTTGTTGCTCTAATCTCTTGGACCAATGATGGTCGGATGGTTCCTCCTCAATGGCCAGAGGTTCTCTGCCCTCCAAAAGCTGCTTTACCCACTTCGGGAATGGCCGTTGCCATTGTGGTTCTGCAGGCTCTTCTTCATCTTCTGTCTTGAATCCTCCCAAGCACCATTGGGGGAGTTCGGTCTGCTGTTGGTGGTGGTACTGGATGGATATCTTGGTCCTGGTTGTTTGAGAAGGAAGCATCCTCCTCCAATTGATGCGGCTATTCTGAGAAGACCACATCGCAACTTACAGTTACCTTCTTGGTAATAGGGTTATAGAGATGGTAACCCTTCGCCTCTTCGCTGTAGCCCAAGAAAATATACTTCCAGCTCTTCGGTTCCCATTTGCTCCTGGTAGCATCAGGGACATGCACAAAACAGTCACATCTAAAAACTCTGAAATGTGTAGCTGAAGGTTTCTTACTAGAAAAGGCTTGAAGTGGAGTCATCCCATTCACAGCCTTCGTGTAGCTACGATTGAGAATGTAAACTACAGTGTTACATGCTTCAGCCTAGAAAGTCTTTGGCAAATCTTTCCCTTTCATCATAGTCTAGCCCATTTCGCAGATGACGTGCATCTGCTACTCCATTTTGCTGGCGGGGGTTTCTGCCTCTTGATTCCGTGACTTTTGCAGTAACTTTCAAATTCAGTCGATGTGAACTCTCCACCTCTGTCTGATCTCAACTTCTTCACCTTCCTCCTCGATTCTTTCTCGACCATTACATGCCATTCCTTGAACCTACTGAAAGCCTCATCTTTCGTCTTTAGGAAGTATATCCATATCCTTCTACTGTAGTCGTCGATCAGCGTCATGAAATAGTAGGAACCACCCAAAGCTTCCGTCTCCATCTTTTCGTAGAGGTTCGTGTGAACGAGCTCTAGAGGAGCCTTTGCCCTGCTGGCCTCTTTAGGAAAGGGCTGCCGATGCTGCTTGCCCATCATGCAAGCTTCAGATACATCGAGCAAATCTGAAATTTTTGGTAGGTCTGCAATCATTCCACTTTTATGCATCTCCTTCAAAGAACTAAGGTTTAGATGACCAAACCTCTCATGCCACAGCTTAGTGTCCTTCACATCCGCCCGAGCACTGAAAGCTGAGAGTTCGTAAATGTTGTTGCGCTGTGTACCTTTGAAACAGACAACAAGTTCCTCTTGATATCTGGCACATAAAGAACATCAGACAACTGTTTTACAACTCCATCTGACTTCAGAGCAATCGTACTTTTTCCTTTTGCTGGACATTTTGCATCATTGCCGACTGCTACCAGGATGTCATTCCCTACCGGCTGTAGAGAGGTATACCAATCCTTCCGACTGGTCATGTGGCGTGATGCACCATTGTCAATTATCCAAGGTTCATCCACAAATACATGAACTGCCTCCGTGCAAATCTCCTCAATTGCAACAAATAGCTCTATTGGTATGCTGTTGCTGGAGACTTTCTTTACTCCATTCTTCTCATCTGCAATCTTCTTTCGGCACTCATTCTGCTTGTGCCCTGCCTTGTTGCAATAGAAGCACTTGATCTTTTTCTTTCTCTTTTTATCATTAGAAGAAGATGGGTTACCAGAGTCCTTACCCTTACCTTTCTTTGATCTGGTCCAGAAAGACGAATCTTCTCCAGTCCTCATCTTTTGATGCATCTCCTCCTCCAGAAGCATCACGCTGAAATCCTCAAAGTTGAGGGGTGGATTTCTGTTCTGCGTATTCAGCGCCGTAACAAGACCATCATACTTTGGTGGGAGAATTTGTATGCACCTTCATGCTAGATTCTCACTGATGATGGTGATGCCAATCGCAGTCATCTGATCGTGTAGATTCTTCACCCTGGTGATGAACTTCTCTGTCGCTTCAAACTCAGACAACTTCTCGTTCGCGAGTTGAGTCTCTAGATTCTGAATCCGCATTTGATTCGTGGTCTCGTACTGATTTTTCAAGACCGTCCATGCCTCCTCCGCTGTGGTGACATGTTGAATTAACGCCATGACGGAATCACTAACACTGTAGACAATAGAACACAGTGCATCTGCATTTTTTCTTGTCCACGCGAGAATCTCATCTGCAGTTGGTACTATATGTTGTCCTGCATTGGCTGGATCCGGTCTTGCAACCGGCCTCACATCCACCCCAGTAGTAGTGTCCCAAAGCTCGTATGCGGTTAGGATGGTCTTCATCTTGAACTTCTAGAGTGGATAGTTAGAGCCGTCCAACTTTCCGCTTTCACCGAACAGTGGGATTCGTAGTCTTGCAGGCTTGGCCATCTCTCACAATCAGTTCGCAAACAGAAACACACTACCAAATCTTCTTGCTAGAGTCTAGGCTCTGATACCATGTAAGAAAATAATACAACATCTGTTCTCAACAGATAACAGGACCTCGTATGCAAGAGAGAAAACAAGATAGTATGGAGAATCAAAAATTTGATTACTGTAGAACTGATACAATAGATGGCGCTGCCTCCCAACAGTGCGCTTCTGTGAAAGAAGCTTCGATGGCATGCTAAAAATAATAGAAGACGGAGGCTGGATGCTAAGGAATTAGGGTTGCTATAGCTAGTGATGAAATGGGCTACACGGGCTTGCTCTTATATAGCCACGAGTCGTAGTCGGTTAGGGTCAATTGGGTGACTGACCTAGTCTACCCAAAACGATCGACTGGGGGTCGGTCCCGAAATAGGCCACCGACCATACGATAGAACCGGTGTGCAAAATAGAGCAGCTGACCTATGCTTGCCGTTCGACCCAAAGCCATCCGGGATCATCTAAGGCTCCAAACGGGCCCCGCAACCCGAGAGCGGGCTGCCTCAGGAAATGCTCCATCTACCCTCAGTGCGGTCAGTCAAGGGATGCCTTCTTGCACTTGCATGTAGCCTAGTTGGTGGTGTGCCAACTCTATCTGAAGTCGTCCAGCCATCAGGCCACACATGGCCCCCATCTGGTGTCCAAACCAGGACCTACCGGATAACCGAGCTACTCAAATGCCTTCTCCTCATATGGGGGGCTTACAAGTAGAGTTAGCTGGTTCCCGTGTAGTTACACGAGAGTGGAGCATTTATATCTAACAAGAACAACCATCGTGCATGTATAGTACCCCATATAACAATCTCATCCACCAAATGCACTATAAGATGTAGTTGGCTTGTGAGAATAGAACGTGGAAATGTCTCCACTAAACAAACCACCTCCACTGACATAACTCGAGCATTCTCAAGCATGGTGGGATCTATCTCCTTTGAGCTCACATACCTAGAAATGAAAAAGTACACCATATTAGCAATATGAACACCTTGCATGGAGCATTAATACGCATCATATTTTGTATCATGTAAAGTACCTCACAAGCTCGCCCATCTTGTAAATACAATCCTTCACGTCCTTCGATGCACTACGAGAAATGCTAGTAGGTAGTATGAACTGAACCCACGAGGAGGTGGTCGATTAGTTGCTTATAATTATTCACTCACAAATTTGAAAGGAAAAAGATATTATGCACATAAAATACTTACTTGGACCATCTTGTGCCAACCATGAGATTTCAAGCCATATAATTACTCTACACCTCTTTTCTTGCTCTTTGTAAAGGCTCCCTTCAAACACCTCATGCATCCAGTGGGAGTATGAATTGTAGTAATAGCGTGCTTCACCACCGCCATCTCTAGCTTTGATAACCTCCATGGTGCACGAGGTAAAAAAACACACCCATTTGGTCTCTCTTGTGGCCAAGCTTCATGCATCCTCCCTGTGGTACATAGATCCTCCCTTATGCCTATGGAATCTCGTGTCCCATTCAAATGCTCCCAAATGGTAGATGCCACATTCTTGAAGATATGCATGGGATCAAGCAGGTGATTGATCTTGAGGTGGGACCAATATGGTAAATGATAAAAGATGGAGTATCTAAACAAAAGCTGGTGTTAGCGGGAAATCTTTATTTCCAACCAATATAGCACACAATAGTTACAAACCCTTACCGGCTCATGCCAAGTGGTGGAGGAGTCATGGAACCGTCCCAAATTCTCATCCAATCTCCTACGGTGAGTGATTGTGGGAGGACTTCATTTTAAGGGGCAACATATCTAGGATGATCAAGTGGGAGAAATCGATGGTAATTCTCATAGATGACCTTATTCAATGCATCTGCCCATGAGGCAACTAGCGAAGGACCACAAACAGGACATGCATGGTAACCCGATGTAGCGATACCTGAATAATAGATGCAATTAAGAGTTGAAGGTGGGTTTAGGGTGCCACATCCTTTGCCTATTCATAATTAGAAGTGCAATGCTTACCTGAAAACTCGCCATAGCCTAGGAAGTCATGCATCGTCCACATCAAGACTGCTTTGCAGTTGAAGTCTCGTGACAAGGGAGGCCTACTCACATCATGCACCTCGATACCTCTCCAAAGTATCTCTAGCTCGTTAATCAAAGGCTCCAAATAAACATCAGGATTTTTGACTTTATGTTTCCCTGGAATTAGAAGGGATAGCATAACATGTCCTTTCTTAATAGCCAGAGGGTGGAAGATTATAATTCACCAATATCACTGGCCATACACTGTAAGAGGTGCTTTTGAGACCAAATGGGTTCACACCGTCCATACCCAATCCAAGTCTCAAGCTCCTAGGTTCTTCCTTGAAGCTTGGCCATGTGTCTTCAATATGCTTCCATGCAGGAGAGTCTGCGGGAGTTCTCCACTTGCCATCGGTTGATTGATGGGAGGAATGCCATGACATGAGCTCTACAATGGATTTGCACTTGAACATATGTTGGAGACGAGGGATTATGGGAAAATGTCGCAGAACCTTACGAGGCATGTCCAAAGTTTTGAGATCTGCTCTATATCTTGCCTCTCCACAAGTAGGGCACTCTCTTGCATTCTTATGTAGTCCACGAAATAAAACACAATCGTTGATGCATGCATGGATGCACTTGTAATCTAATCCTCCAAGAGGGGTCACATGTTGCCTTGCCATATCTCTTGAGGTCGGTAATTTATTCTCCCTTGGAAGCATTTTACATAATAGCTTGCACGTGAAGACCATAAATGAGGAAAAGAATTCGAGTAATTGACCCACTAGCATAATTCACCATGTTTGCAAAATAGACTTTAAAGCTTACTTGAGTAATGCATTCAAACTTGCATTGTTCCATCCATAGATGGTTTGCAAGTTTAGTAACTCAAGGGAGGCACGTAGAATAGAGAAAGTGCACCCCTCAAACAATGGAGTCGATGCTGCGGTAAAAAGATCATCCTGCTCCATGCTATCATCCCTCCCTTCAGATTGATGGACATATAAATCCCGCACCATATCATCAAACACCTCCTCCTCCACGGCTTCATGAGGTAATGTGGAGGGCGACTGTCACCATCACTCCATGCATCCGTAATGGTCTCTCCTGAAGATCCCACCTCATATCGCCGATGCTTCGCCTCCTCACGGCGAGCATAGGGCAACATATGTGGGTGTGGCACTGCATCATGTATCAAATTAAAATGGGATCATAACTCAAACATATGAACACCCATAGGTATCTCAATCAACCTTAACTCTTTAACACTTACCATGTTTATGGTCGCATCCCATTCTCCATACTTTGAGGTGTGATTGAGTGTAATCTTGCGTGCACGATACATGTTTTCTCGACATCGATCACACATACATTTGATTTTTTGCTCCAACCACATTTCGCGATGGTGGATACGGAGGGATTCATCCTCACTTGAGCTACTTGTTGAAGATGAAGACATCCTACAAACAAACAACCCAAGAAAATTTGCTTTTCTTCAAATATTTAATTTTAAAACTCTGTGGCACGTCTGAAACCGCGTCTGTCTATTCTATGGTGTGAGTCTAAAACCGCGTCTGCTCTATGTATGTAGACGTGCAATTACACGCGTATTTAGACGTGCTATTAAATGCGCTTATAGATGCGGTTTTCAAATCTGCTTTTAGTGCGCTCGCTTTGCTTTTCTTCACATTACTTATACTTCGCGCGGCTTGCTTGCTTTGCTATTAACAGATCCACAGTTTCGATGCTTAAGAGGAAGGCACCCACACTTACTTCCAAGCTTACACTTAAGAGAAAGGCACTCACACTTACTTCCAGGCTTACAGGAGAAGAGGGTGAACAAGGAAGAGAAGCAACTTTGAAGAAGGAGAAGAAGCTTCCATACCTCTATCCAAGGTAAGTCTCTTTACGGTTGATCTTTTTTTGAAGTTGCTCTCTTTGGATTTGTCCTTTGTCGTATCCAAGAAACAAATGATTTTGGTATCAGTGTTACGTTTTTGTGTTGGGCGCATGTCCTGTTCTTTTTAGAATAGTCCGTCTGCCGAAGCGCGTCTATAGACGCGTCTCAAAGCGCGTCTAAAATCGCATCTACAGGCATGTCTAGACTGTTTGTAGACACAGACAACCGTGTCTATAGACGCACTATTATATGCAAAAATAGACGCGCTTCTCAAACACGTCTATAGACGCACTACGACAGTAATCTTTTCCGACAATAATCTTTTCTTCCCTTCCCCTTTCTTCTCAGCTCATCAGTAATCATCTTTTTTTCTTTTTTCCAGTTCATCATGTGGCCAGGAAGCTCTTCGGGCTCACCTGATCTCCGGGAGTCTATTTTTAGGGACTTATATAACCTTTTAGGGCACCCTCCCAGTCCTGTAGAGTTATACGGGTATATGAAGGGTACTCTAAACACCCCCCAGGAGTCGGCACCGCAGAATCCAAACCACCCCACACCAGCTGAGATTACCCCAGCGGAGTCAGCATAGCCCAACTGGCTACACAGCCGAGGCCCTTCTCCCATGCCGTCTTATGCCCCTTCCCCCATGCCGTCTTATGCCCCTTCCCCCATGCCGTCAGGAGGTCCTTTTGTCTCGCAGAGCCATCGGCGTACTCATGTGTAGTCGAGACTATGTTCTCCAGCTACGACTGGTCCAAATAGTCCCGTGCAGTCTCTAGCTACGAGTGGCCAACGTACTAGCTCGACACGACACGGTAGCAAGTGTAGTAGCAGGGAGAGCAGTGGGGGATGCATGGCACAGTGCTTTGGGAGGGGTGGTGGTGGGGACGATGATGATTCAGATGATTTGGACATGCCTCCGGGTGATGGTACGATCTTCTATGACATCACTCAGACAGGAGGCATCTTGATGGATGCACGGGGGAAGGACATCATGGCCTTCATGCGCTCTGTAATTGCTAACAATTATAGAGATTGCTTTATCCACTACAAAGACCATC
Source organism: Dipteris shenzhenensis (assembly GCF_047967505.1). NCBI lineage: Eukaryota > Viridiplantae > Streptophyta > Polypodiopsida > Gleicheniales > Dipteridaceae > Dipteris > Dipteris shenzhenensis. The sequence continues at coordinate 24,721,047 of NC_141624.1, read as the reverse complement.
CAAAGAGGGGCTGATGAGACCCTCGCTGTTGTTCGCTCTAGGTATCCTAACCCTCCCAATTGTCAGTTCACAGATAAATGGGCCAAGTCAAAGATTGTTACGATACTTGGCAATAAAAGATCTTCGCTTAAGAGGTAGGCACTAGCGAAGCTTGCCAGACTCGAGGGAGGTCAACCACCAAGGGGCCCGCCCCACACCACTCACAAGCGTGAGTGGAAGAAAGCAATAAAGTCAGCGAGGGAGGACCCCAGTCTGCAGCACATGGAGGCACGAAGGATCCAGATGGAGCAATATGGAAGCATGCATTTTAGAGCAGGGGGTGTTGAATCATGGGAGGCCCAATTTGTAACTATCGATCTCAAATTATATTGCTTATGTAGTTTATTAGGAGGTTGTTTCTTTGTACTAACCCCTCTGCAAATTGTGTCGTCTTACAGCTTGAGATCGTGGGCAGATACCCTACTCCTGTCAAGACAGCCTACCACCGCCACCATCGCAGAGGAGATACATGGAAGCACTTCTATCATGACAAGTTGATTACTGAGGAGCAGTATATCCGAGCCGGCCCTCGAGGTATTTGAAAGTAATTAAATAATGTCAATATTATAAGTAAAGATTTGATTTTTCATACATTGATATATGTTGTCCCTTGTTTACAGGTCCCTGCACAAGAAGACGAGGAAGGAGGCAGAGAAGGGAGCACAGAAGGGAGCGCAAAAGGGAGCGTGGAAGGGAGCGAGGACGTGGAGAACATAGATTAGTTGTAGAAGTAGTGCTAGCTACTCTTTTTTGTACTTAAAGCCATTGGCTCGGCTTCGTGCCTCTTGTATATACACTCCTCTTATTTTTTGTATTTGAAGCCACATGACATGGCTTAGCTTCGTGTTATATGTACATACAAGCACTTTTTGAGCTTTCAATTTTATTGCGTTTTGGAGTTGTAATGTTTTATTTGGAATTGTAATTAAAATGCGGTTGGCTATAAGAATTTTATTACACAATGTGGAAATGGGATTCTTGTAACTATATAGAATACACAACATACACACCATATACTAAATTTAAAAAAAAATATTACGGAGCGCGTCTATAAATGCGTCTATAAATGCATCTATATACGCGTCTATCTGTTCAGGGAGCATCTATTTGCGCATCTATAAGACCGTTTATAAATGATGCATTTAACGATGCGTCTATCTATTTTTTTAATTTTTGAGTAGAGCGTCTATTTAGGCATCTAGATGTGCGTCTATACGCACGTCTGTCTGCTATATAGATGAGCTGTTAGATGCGGATCTCTAGATGCGCAAATAGACATGCCCGTAAGTTTTTTTTTAAGTTCAGTAAATGCATCTGTGTGTGTGTCTGTGGGCGCTTTGTCTTGTTGTGATGTGCCTAAGTTTTATAGCCCCACTTGTGCTACCTTCTATTTCTTGCTGAATTTTGGGTTTCATTTTTGCTTTGGCTACATGAGGGCGTCTCAAAGAATTATCCGATGTAGCCAGTCATGGAGCTATTTTAGAGGCATGCAACAATGAGCAGTGGTGGGTCGGATTACAAAATTGATGGTAGGATCAAGATGATGTGTAGTAGTGAAGGTGCTCTCTAGATGTGGGCCAAATGTCTTTTGCAATAAGATGAACATGACATTGGATGGCCCTAATTTTCAACCCTCATCATCTACCCTTGATTGTATACCTATGGGAGTATTTGGTGGTACCATTTCTTGCACATTTGGTGCATGGACAGCTTGCTGTCTATCAACATATGCAGGTGGATTCACATCTTGGAAAGTGATTCTCCTGATTTCAACATCCCTCATGGGTGCCTTATGCATCTTCTTCTCATTGAAGACTACATCATGGTTGCGTATGATCTTCTTTTCTTCTGGATCCTAGAGACGATAGCCCATCTCTCCACTTTCACCATAACCCAGAAAGATGCATTTCCTAGACTTAGGATCTAGCTTCTTTCGAAGCTCTTTTGGCACATGTGCATATGCCTCACACCCAAATATATGCAAATGAGAGTAAGAGGGCTTCTTGCCACTCCATGCCTCTTCAAGAATACCACCATCCAAACTCTTACTCATCACTTCTAGGGGCAAGGGCCATATCCACAATATCCAAGATGCCACTGGATAGATATGGCATATTGATATGGCCCTTGCCCCTATAGTGGACCCCTCAAGGGCCATATCGACAATTACATTTTCCTTGGTTGCACAAGTTAATAATTTTCCTTGGAGCACTAATATATAACTCCAAGAACCAACGTGGTGATTGTCATATATCTCCTTCTATTTGCTAGTGCAATGGTCATCATAGATATCCTTCTGTAATAAGTAAAAATAGGTAACTCCATAACTCCAAGAACTAGTGCGGTGGTCACTCCAAGAAAACCTTGACCTTTCATGATATACATGGACGCACTGCCTAGTGACAGGTGTCAAAGCTGCTACAAAAGGTTGGGCTATGACAGGTGGTCAGTGTGCTACGTGAAGCAGGGCAAAGTTGCCATGTATCGAGCTCTATAGTGTTCAGAATGATAGATTGCATCTCATTATTATGCCAATGTGGCATCATGACATCGGGATATTTTTTTACGAGAGAATGGGTCCTCCTCAAATTCAAAATCTCACCCAAGAGAGCATTGTGTCGCGGTCCCAAAATGGCCCCGAAAATAGTTTTGTGATTGGCTACACCCAAGCAAACGTTGACCCTTTTGGGTTGACCAATGCACCAACTACATTTTAAAGGTTCATGAGTCAAGTGCTTGAGCCTTACTTGGGAAAATTCATAAGGGTGTTTTTGGATGATTTCTCCATCTATTGTTGGGGCATAGATCACATGGAGAAGTTAAAGATGGCCTTAGCTACCTAGGATTGATTAAGCAAAAGGGTGTCTAAATCCTAGCAAGTGTCATTTGGTTCAAACAAAAGTAGTTTTATTGGGGCATAGTGTCTGAAGAGAAGGCTTGCAAATGGACCTTGACTAGGTTCAAGCAATCATGTCATTGCCAACTCCTAACAATGTGATTGGTGTTTGCAGAATGCTAGGAAAGAGAAGTATTACCAATGATTTTGTAGATAGTGCATCCAATAAACTTGTTGACAAGAAAAGAAGTTTCTTTCCAATGGGGTGTGGTGCAACAGGAGTATTCTCAGCAACTTAAGGAGGCCATGTGTAAGGGCCCAATATTGAATCCCCCTAATTAGTCCCATGACTTTTATGTAAATCCAAGTGTATCTTTGCATTTAGTTGGTGATGTATTGCTATAGAAAGGAGTGGTAGTTAGAATACAACCCATCTATTATGCCAGTCGATAGCTTATAGAGGTGGAAACAAGGTATGAATAAATTGAGAAACAAACTCTCTTTTTGGTGTTTTTAGTCAAAACATTTCGCTCTTATTTATTGCCTTGACCCTTTCTCTTCCTTACCTCTCAGTCTGTGTTAGCATATCTAGTTTGCAAGCCTAATCTTGGGGGGAGATTCACAAAATGGTTGTCGAAGATTCATGAGTTCTCTTTGTCTTTTGTCATCGCTAAAAATACCACTAGGTCCACTATGGCAGATTCACAAAATGGTTGTCAAAGTTTCACGAGTTCTCTTTCTCTTTTGACCCTAAAAATACCACTAGGTCCACTATAGCAAATTTGCTCATAGGATGAGAGGATTTAGGAGAAGAAGAGAAATGTAAGGAGGATATTAAGGATGAAAGGGAGACACTACCAATAGCTTTTGTTTTTTATTTTGATGGGGCTTTTAGTCCTTCACACCAACAAGGAGCTGGGGGGATGGTCTTGATGAATTTTGAAGGTCAAGAGGTATGGGCAAAAGGACAAGAGCTTCCAGGTATCACAACTAATAATGCAGCTAAGTATAATGCTTTGATTCTTGGTTTGGAAGATTTTCTTCAAAGTCAAGTTAAAGAATTGCAAGTAAGAGGACATTGTCAGCTTATTATAAAGAAAATGCAAGGGCATTACAAGACAAGAAGTCCTCATTTGAAGGAGCTTAATCAAAAGGCTATGGCACTATGTAGTCAGTTTGATTTTTGCAAGTTTGTTCATATAAACAAAAAAGAAAATCAAAGGGCAAATCAGGTTAGCTACACAAGCCATTGCAATACAAGATGAGGGGGTGCTTTCTTTGGTAGACACTGGATGGCCAAAAGATGTTCAACAATATGTGAAAGACTCGCATGTTTCCTCAGGGGTTAACTCCACACAAAAAGCAAAGATTGGTAAGGAAGGCTTGCCCCTATACTAATGTTAATGACATTATGTATAATTGGGAAAAGATAAGATGCTCCACTGGGTGCTCCATCCCATGGAAACTAGGAGAATCCTAGAAATGTGTCATGAATGCTCCGGTCATTTTGCTTCAATGAGAACAGCTAGGAGAATTCTTAATGCAGGCTACTTTTGGCCATGCCTCCATAAGGATGTATATGAATGGTGTCAAAGCTGTGAAGTATGCCAAAGTTTGGAAGGTGATAGGGTATCTATGGGCCCTTCAAGCCTATTTCAACATATGGACCTTTTGAGAGGTGGGGGTTGGACTTTGTGGGACCACTCCCTCGCTCATCTCAGGGCAAGAATTATTTATTGGTGGCCACAGATTATGCAACTCGGTGGGAAGAGGCCAAGGCCATAGTCAACAATGATGCAAGCATAGTTGCAAAAATTCTCTTTAACCAAATTTATTCACGTTGTGGTTGTCCTTTGAAAATTATCATTGAGGAGTGGTGCATAAGCTAAAGATAAATCATAGCATGTCCACGCCATACTATCCCCAATGTAATAGCCTAGCTGAGAAAACAAATGGATTGTTGTGCAATTCAATGGGAAATCTTATAGACACCAAGGAAAAGGCATTGGGATAGGCACTTGAAAGAAGTTTATGGGCTTATAGAACCACATACATGCTAGCTATTGGGTTTACACCATTCCCAGTAGTATATGGGATAGAAGCCATTTTGCCCATTGAATTGGATATGCATAGTCTTTGCACTGCTACTACAAGAATAGAAGGCATTCAAGGAGTAGTAAGCTCATAGAAGAAGCTCAACAAAGGAGCTCAAAAAAGAACTTGAAGACTATAACCTGTACCTACTGCTATGACTCAAACAACCCCGGCACGTTGAAAAAGTCCAGAGTGAGTAGATGTGGGAGGTGAGGAAGTGTGAGAGCGAGAGGGAGATGGAAGCCGAGCCACCTCTTGGTCACTTCAGCTGTGAAGCAGATGATATCAGCTTTATTGTCATCTAAACAGAAGGCTTGGGCGCACAAATGGGTGAAGGTAGAAGAGGATGGGTCTGAAGTTACTCCTTTTATGGCAAATAACATTCCAGAAAATGTGCATGCATATGCACAAAAAATCATCAGTGAGCACAGTCTTAGAAAAGCAAAAACTTTGAACAAGGGATTTTATTTCATACATGAGATAATTTCAGAGTCTAGAAAGAGTGTAGAGTGCAAGGGAGTTCATTGAATGACTTCTTGTTGCGTGCCTTAAAATCGATGGAGCGTTCTAAGGTGGATGGAACCTATGTGGAGACATGATGAAGAGAGTGCTCATGACATGTACCTCAAGTCAATGAGGTTCCAAGATAGATTAGCTTGGACTCATAAACAGAATCTTGGGTAAATGTGCATCTCTTCTTTTTTTCAATAATACATGATAGGCCTCTTATATGGATAGTGCCCTTTGAATAGTCAACACTTGTGGGATCCTCTCATCCACATCTCTCCTTGTGGATATCCTTGATCCACATCTCCACATCATGTAGTCTACATCCTAGGGTGGCTACTTTAATACATTCCTTATCACATACCTTTGCCTCTAATTCATGTGCACATGGCACCATATTTCAACACCTCCCCTTGGTGCCATGATCCATTGGCTACCGAAAGGTGGTCAGATGTGAGTTTACATTCCATCACCTCCCCTTAGTGCATGTATTGCTACTTAAGGTGGTCAAGTGTGGTTCTTACATTTCAATACCTCCCCTGGATGCTATCATAGCTACTCTCAGGTGGTCAGGCTTGATTACAAGAATATAGGCTAAAGGTGGCAAGGTTGTTGCTTCTCAATGCTTGATGTCGATGGTGTTTGCTTCTTTGCTTGATGTAGCATGATGCATGATGCGTTGTTCTACCATGTGCCTTGATGCTTTTTGTGTGGACGCCATGTTCTGTGCTATGATCATCTCATGCACTTGTGCTGTTGGTATGCGTTGTGCATTCATGCATTGATTTGTCATTTGTTGCAAAGGCCTTACCAATTGATTTCTTTCAATATTGGCAGTGTCTAATTGCTAACAATTATTTTTATCTGACAAGCATGTAGATCATGAAAAGAAGATCACTTTTCCTTTTTGGACTGTGAGCAAATTCCTCTTGGATTGCAAGTTAGTACTTGTCGAAGTTTAATGAAGAAGAGGCCTTTGATGACGTGGCACAGGGGTTCATATGCTATACACACACTTGGCTGGCAATCTTCTTACCCAAGTGAGTTAACCCAAGGTTAAGCAAACTTAACTATGGTCCAAGCACTCAACCTAACCACAGTTAGAGCTTATCTGCCATGTGGCAAAATCTAACCTAACCTCACCTCACCTCCAAGGGTTTACTTGACTAACCCTAGTTAGTTTTGATCTGCCACGTGTCCCTTGTAGAGAACCTTAGAAACTTTCAAAGTTCTGAGGCGAGGCGATGGCGTCGTGAGAGAGATGAAAGGGACGATGAAGCTAGAGTAGAAACATGCGGCTACCTTTAAGCTATCTCGTTGTGGAAGGGCTCTTGAGATGGCAGTGGCTGGAGCTCGAGCTGTCTGTGTTGTAGGTGGCATATAAATCCCGTGCGTTGAAGGGTCGATGGGCTGCTTCTAGTTGGCGTTGGCGACTGCTCTTGCTTGTCTTCGCTGTGTGAGGAGCCGGTTTGTGGAGGCGGCTATGTGCTTAGGCGGTGGGCCGCCCGTTACGTGCTGGATTCAAGTCTGGAGGAGCCATCGCTGGAGCAGGATGCTATGAATGTCGTTTATACGTTGGTGAAGTGCATCTTGCAGTCGCTTGCTCGCACTTCCGAGCACCTTGCACGTCCTAGTGAATGAGGCCGTAATGCCCACGAGTCTTACAGAACAGTTCGGGGCTCAGACTGAGATGGAGCGATCTTGCAACGCCCGTCGATCAGCGCAGTGTTAGTTTTGGAGGAAGCATTGGCTGTCGTTGTCATTACTGCTCACAGGTGCTGCGCACAAAGTTGGATATGGAAGGGCTTCCCGTATGCCTTTACTGCTTTAGGGCTGTTACCTTTGGAGATTATGGCTGTTGTAGTTCTACGTTGGTCATTTCCTTTGTTGTTGGAGTTTGTGGGCGCTATAGAAGCTGCTGCTTGCCTGCTCGTTGGCACTACAGGGATACTCAAGTCGGACGTGCTGCTGCTATCCCAATCTAGCTTCTACAGTCAATAGTGGTTGAAGGTCGCCGTATGCACTTCTTGCTGGTCATAGACTATAGCCAGCCGCCTTATCCCTTCTTGATGTGGGAATCAAAGACATTGTTGAGATGGCATCGTCTGTGAGAATGCCTTTGCCTCTAGTTTGCTCTCAAGTCCAGCTTCTTTGCTTTTGGTGGAGACGATTATAGAGGAGGTCTCTATATCTGTCTACCTTCTCTCTCACCACTAGCTCTCATGGAGGTAGGATAGCATTATTGAAGTCTCTAAAAAGTATCGAGTCCTTCCAAATTCTCTCTTTCAAATGAATGGAGATCCTCTAAAAGAAGAAATGAATTGAATGGAAGGAGATTAACGCAAATATCTCAATAAAGAATGAGCTCGCAATCGCTGAATAAGAAGCTCTCACAAGAAGGATGGCACCTCAACGTAAGATACAACCATGCTCTGATACCATGAGAAAACATGCGTGCCTCAGGATCGATGGAATGCTCTGAGGTGGATGGAACCTATGTGGAGACTTGATGAAGAGAGTGCTCATGACATGTACCTCAAGTCAATTAGGTTCCAAGATAGATTAGCTTGGACTCATAAACAGAATCTTGAGTAAATGTGCATTCTCTTCTTTTTTTCAACAATATATGACAAGCCTCTTATATAGAGAGTTCCCTTTGAATAGTCAACACTTGTGGGATCCTCTCATCCACATCTCTCCTTGTGAATATTCTTGATCCACATCTCCACATCATGTAGTCCACATCCTAGGGTGGCTACTTTAATACATTCCTTATCACATAACTTTGCCTCTAATTCATGTGCACATGGCACCATATCTCAGTAGGCACATAGTCTTCATCTTCATCGACTCAGAGTTATGGTCCTCCCGCTCAGAGTGTTGAGATATCAAGCTCTACCTCCGATACATCTCCTGGATGACTATCATTTATGTCACCGCCTATGTTAGTTGTACTCGTGGTGTAGTTAGACTACCACGTATGTTTTTGGTTTGTGTTCACATATGAACCACGTATTCTAGGTTTTGACATATAGGGTATTTCCCTCTTCTATTGTATTATTGTTGGTGTGTGCAAAAAGTGAAGAAAAGCTTCACCCTCCAACCTTGTGTCCTCTCTCTTTTGTGTGTTGTGAAGAAAGCTGAACTTGAGTCTCCTATCTCTCTCTCTCTTTCTTTACATGGTATCAGAGCCTTGTTCGTGGTAAGGAGCTCAAGAAAGCAAGCCAAGTTTGTGGTGTCCTGGTAAGAGGACTAGTGTTGCTTTCCTATTTCGAGTTTGGGAGCAAATCTCTGCAGGTAGCACAGCCAGAAGTGCAGGAGTGCACTGTTTCAGATTGAGAGGCCCTTCGCGGTGTGGCGAGAGCGCAGTATATGCTGCGGGAAAGGGCAAAGCCCTTGGTGACGTTATTTTTTTGAATTGAGGCCGTTTCGAAGCCCGTTTTGGAGGCGGAAGTTCTTCGCAGGCACTCAGAAAAAGGCCCTGTTTTTGCTGTGCGACCACCGCGCGGCTAGTCGGTGGAAAGGTGCCACAGAAATTGCATCGTATGCCTATGTGCAGAGATATTGGGAGTTGCAGATTCATGCCTGTTGCCTGTTGATGCAAAATCGTCACGAGGAAGTGACTGTGTGGTGAAATACCACTTTCGTCAGTGTTGCAGATCTGCCCCTGTGAGGCTTTTCGCAGAAGTTTTGCTATTTGCCCTTGTGAGGCATTTGCTGTGTTTACAGGTTGCTGTTGCAATTCGTGATTTGTAAAATGTCTGAGAATCTGTCTACCATTGTCAGTGAGAAGCTTGACAAGAACAACTTCCAAGCATGGAAGTTCAGGATGACAAACTTCCTTATGGGAAAGGGAGTTTGGGATTACATCAGTGGTGAAACTGCAGAACCAGTTTTGGGTACTGCTCCCACTCCTGCTGAATTGAAGGCCTTTAAGGAATGGCATGAAAAAGCCAGAAAATGCTTGTATTGGCTATCTGTTAGCATTTCAGATTCTATGATTGTGCATATACAGGATGTAGAGACGCCTAAGGAAGCATGGGATACATTGGTGAAGCTGTATAGCACAAATACCAAAGCACGAAAGATGCAGCTAAAGCAGGAGTTGCACAATGTGCAAAGGAAAAATCTGAATATAAATGAGTATTCCTTGAAGGTGAAAGGCCTTGCAGATTCTCTTGCCTCCATTGGAGCACCTGTTGATGATGAGGACTTAGTGTCTGTGACCTTGAATGGTCTTGGGAAAGATTATGCACAGTTTCGGACATCCATTGGAGTCCGTGAAACATTTTCTGATTTTCAGGAACTTATTGCTCTCTTGCTGAGTGAAGAGCAAAGGAATGGTGGTTCAGCCACCTCAACTTCTCAAGAGACTGCTTTCTACTCGAATACAGGTAGAGGCAAGGGTAGAGGAAGAGGCCATTTTGGTGGCCGTGCAGGAAATCAGAACCAACAGCAACAACAGGAAAACCAGTCCTATGGAGGAGGACGTGGTAGTTCTAGAGGCAGGGGGAGCCAAAGAGGCCGTGGTTCATGGCAAAGGAACCAGCAAGTAAATAGCAGCACAGAATGCTATTATTGTGGAAAGCCTGGACACAAGGAGAATACATGCTATAAAAAACAGAATGACATCAAAAGTGGGAAGTTGCAGCAAAGCAACTATGCATCATCAAGTGGGCATGGTGACGACAGAAATGAGCACCTTTTTGTGATGCAGCATATGGTTAACTCCATGTCAGGAGATGCTGCAGCTTGCAATGATGTTTGGTATGTTGATTCAGGTGCCTCTAACCACATGACCAGTCATGGTGAGTGGTTTCATGATGTTAGAAATTTGGATAAGCCAGGTTATGTTGAAACAGGTGATGATACTGCGCACCCAATTACGCAGGTTGGTAAAGTGCCATTGGCTATGCAGGATGGCAAAACGAAGTACTTGGCAGATGTACTTCATGTTCCAAAAATCACTAAGAACCTGGTTTCAGTTGGCCAGATGGTTGAGCAAGGTCTGCAGGTTAGATTTAATCCTGATGGATGCTTTGTTGAGGACTTGAAAAATAAATGCCGCTTGGTTGCGAAAGGCAACAAAAATGGAAGAATGTTCACCTTGGATGTTGATATGCTTGAGGTGAAAGCTGCTATGTTTGCGCATGGGAGAGGTGTCATTGCAGATATTGAGATATGGCACAAGCGCATTGGGCACGTGAATATACAAAGGCTGAAATCTATGCAAACGAAAAACATTGTTGCAGGTTTGCCTAAGTTCAGAGTTGAGGGAATGCAAAAGGTATGTGAAGCATGCCAAATGGGTAAGCATGCCAGACATGTATTTCCCAAAAATGCTAAGGTGAGCAGAAGACCTTTGGAAGTGATCCATTCGGATGTTTGGACAACCAAAGCTGCTTCTATTGGTGGATGCCATTATTATGTGACGTTTATTGATGACTACACTAGGAAGGTGTGGATTTATTTTATGAAGCACAAAAGTGAAGTGTTCAGCCATTTCAAGGCTTTTAAGGCCATGGTTGAAAAAGAGAAAGGTGTGCATATTAAAGTGCTAAGATCTGATGGAGGGGGAGAGTACTTTTCAGAAGAATTTTGTGAATATCTGAAAGAACAGGGAATTCAAAGGAAGTACTCATGCAGGTCTACCCCTCAGCAGAATGGGGTTGCAGAAAGGAAGAACAGGCATATTGCAGAAGTAGGACGGGCGATCCTAAATGAGAAAAACATGCCTGATTCTTTTTGGGCTGAAGCAGTAGCAACTGCTGTTTATATTATGAACAGAACCCCCACTGCAGCTGTCCATGGCATGACGCCTGAAGAAATGTATACAGGCCAAAAACCAGATATTTCTCACTTGAAGGTATTTGGTTGCATAGCTTATGTTCATGTTCCTGATGAGAAGAGAACAAAGCTGGATCCAAAGGCAGAAAAATGCATCTTTATTGGATATGCTCAGCACCAGAAAGGGTATCGCTGTTATAACCCTTCCACCCGCAAAATGCAAGTGAGCAGAGATGTTGTTTTTGATGAAATGAGCAGCTGGTATGCACCAACTGTTATGGTAGGAGATGCAGATGCAGGAAATGGGAATGCTGCAATAAATGCAGAGCAGCAATCTCAAGCCTTGAGTGGACCCAGAGAGTCCTCTACTAGTGGATCTAATGCATGGACAGGGAGATTGAGATCTAGTGAATCGTCACATGGCAGTCCTAATAGTGTTGTGCAGGTATCACATAAGGGAAAAGAAAAAGTGGACCATGCTCCAGTGTTTGATGTGTCTGCTGGTAGCTCTCATGTTGATGGAGAGTCAAGTGGCTCTGAAATGAGCCTTGATGAGGAACTTGGGATTCCTTCTGTTGTTACACCTGGTGCAAGGAAAAGCAGGCATGATTTAAAGACTCCTGCAACTGATCCAGTTGTACGGAGGTCCACTCGTATTAAGTATCCAGTTGACAGGCTGAGATATGATGGGTATACAGCACATCACTATGCTTATATGGTCAAGGTTCTAGAGGAGCCAGAGCCCACATGTTTTGAGGATGCAGCAGGGCATAAAAATTGGGAAGCAGCTATGGATGAAGAGATGGCTGCCTTGGATGCAAACCACACTTGGGATTTGATGCCTTTGCCTCATGATAAGAAGGCTATTGGCTGCAAGTGGGTTTACAAAGTAAAGCACAATGCTGATGGGTCTGTTAGCAGGTACAAGGCAAGATTGGTTGCCAAAGGTTTTGCACAGACATATGGAATTGACTATGAGAAAACTTTCAGCCCAGTTGCAAGGATGGCAACCGTGAGAGTAGTAATTGCTATGGCTGCTGCAAAGGGATGGTCTTTGCATCAGATGGATGTGAAAAATGCCTTCTTGCATGGTGATTTGCAGGAAGAGGTTTATATGATGCAGCCAGAGGGTTATGAAGATAACTCACACCCCGATTTTGTATGCAGGTTGCGCAAAGCCTTGTATGGCTTAAAACAGGCACCAAGGGCATGGTCAGACAAGATAGGGCAATATCTTGTCACTATTGGATTTCAGATTTCCAATTCAGATTTTTCACTTTATGTGAAAAGGACAAACAGAGGGATTGTGCTTATAGTCATCTATGTTGATGACTTGATTATTACAGGTGATAGTGATGCAGACATTAATGAAGTGAAGCTGCTGTTGAAGCAGAAATTTGAGATGAAGGATTTGGGAGAGCTGCGTTACTTCTTGGGCATTGAGGTTATTAGATCCCCGAGTGGGATATGGCTGTTGCAAAGGCAATACGGTTTGGACATGCTGTCCAAATATGGGATGACAGGCTGTAAGCCTATTTCTGTTCCATTGGAGCAGAATGTGAAGCTCAATGCAGAGACAGGTGAGCTTCTTGAAGATATTACTATGTACAGGCGCATAGTAGGTAGCTTGATTTACATGACTATAACCAGACCAGATTTGAGCTATGCTGTGGGGCTGGTGAGTCAGTTTATGCAGGCACCAAGGAAGCCACATTTGGATGCGGCTAGGCGCATACTGCGGTATGTGAAGTCCACATTGCATTATGGACTGTTTTATGAAGCTGGGTGTGCATTACAGGTACATGGATACACAGATGCTGACTGGGCTGGTAGTGTCTCAGACAGGAGATCTACTAGTGGTTTTATGTTTTCCCTTGGGAGTGGTGCCATCAGTTGGAGCAGCAAGAAGCAGCCAACAGTTGCCTTGTCGAGCACAGAGGCTGAGTACAGGGATGCAGCAATGGCTGCATGTGAGGTAGCTTGGTTACGGAAGCTACTTGGAATATGGGACAGTCAGTTCATGCAGCAGTTGTCATTCATTGTGACAACATTAGCAGCATCATGCTTGCTAATAACCCAGTTTATCATGCTAGAACGAAGCACATTGAGGTGCATTATCACTTTGTGAGAGAGAAGGTTCTAGCTGGTGAGATTGATCTTGTCTATGTCAGCACTGAGGAGCAGGTGGCTGATATTTTTACGAAGGCATTGGGTACCGAGAAGCTTCGCAGATTTAGGAGCTTGCTTGGTGTACGTGAGATGGATTTGAGCTTGAGGGGGAGTGTTGAGATATCAAGCTCTACCTCCGATACATCTCCTGGATGACTATCATTTATGTCACCGCCTATGTTAGTTGTACTCGTGGTGTAGTTAGACTACCACGTATGTTTTTGGTTTGTGTTCACATATGAACCACGTATTCTAGGTTTTGACATATAGGGTATTTCCCTCTTCTATTGTATTATTGTTGGTGTGTGCAAAAAGTGAAGAAAAGCTTCACCCTCCAACCTTGTGTCCTCTCTCTTTTGTGTGTTGTGAAGAAAGCTGAACTTGAGTCTCCTATCTCTCTCTCTCTTTCTTTACACAGAGGGGGACATGGAATCCTAGAGGTAGAGGTAACTCTGGAAGAGGAGGAAATCAAGGAAGTACTCCTAGACATGAGGGGAATCGCAACTATTGTAGCATTCTAGGACATTGGGAACTAGAATGCAGAACGAAACAAAGGGATTTAGGCAATATGGGCTAGTCAAATAGGTCTCACAACCCTCATCAAGGGAATCATCATCCAACAACAATCCGCTCATTGTGCCTATCAACACAAAGTTCTCATGTCATAGTCTACATCTCAAACATAGAAGGATGAGGACACATGGTGGTTTGACTCTACTGCAAGCAACCACATGACACCTGAGATAGAATGGTTCTCTAATCTCTGCCATCCCAATGAACCCCAAGAGAGAATGTCATGATGGGGGATGACACACCTCACAAAATTAAAGGGATCGGTAGCATAACCTTGCACAATAATGCAGGCACTACAGGGAGCATTAGAGATGTGTTCTATGTCCCCACAATGGCACAAAACCTTCTCTATGTTGGACAGGTGACTAAGAGTGCAATTAGGGGAGATTTGGGGTTTCTCCCCTAGTTGATATGGAAGTCATCTTCAACAAGTATGGATGCACTGTGAGAGAGCTCAAGAGTCCTGAATCGATCATTGCTCAGGGTGTTATGACTGTAAGAATGTTCAAGCTTTCTTCTGCCATTCCGATCCAGAGAGCCCTAGCAGATCATCATCAGAATCAAGATGCCTGTTTGAGAACATTGTGGCACAAGAGGTATGGTCACCTCAACTTTAGAAGCCTTGTAGCCCTCAAAAAGAAAAACATGGTACAGGGGCTTCCATAGTTGTACTTTCAAAAAGATGTATGTGAGTCTTATTGCATGGGTAAGCAACACAGACAGCCCTTTCCAACATCTTCAACTCAAAGTACCGACATTCTTCAAATCATTCATTCAGATCTATGGGGTCCGACTACTATAATGTCTCTTGGCAAGGCTTTGTACTTCATGACTTCATCGATGATTACTCACAAAAGACTTGGATCTATTTCCGAAAATAGAAGTCTAATTCTTTTAACACTTTCAAAGACTTCAAAGCCTTGGTAGAGAAGTAGACCAGCAAGTACCTTAAGATCCTCCGTTGTGGACAATGGAGGTGAATACAAGTTCATAGATTTCAATGCCTTTTGTAGATGTCATGGCATCACATGTTAGTTCACATGCAGGTATACCCCTCAGTGAATAAAAGAATAGGGTGATTGTTGCAGAGTCATCTAGATGCATGCTCGATGAGAAGATGTTCCCAAGACAGTATTGGGCCGACGCATGTGACACAGCTATGTACTTGATGATGAACACTAGAAGAAGTATTCACAAGAACTAAGCTGTCTATTGGTCACGTGAGAGTATTTGGCTCTCTTTCTTATGCTCATGTTCCGGATGCAATTAGGACTAAACTTGATGTCAAATCAATCAAGTGTGTTTTTCTTGGATATGTTGCAGAGTCGAAGGGATACCAACTCTATGATCCAATCAAGCAGAAGTTGATTATATCCACAGATGTTATCATTGCCAAGGCTTCATCATACTTTGATAGTTCGATTACAATTTCTACTCCACCTAAGCCAGCAGTGCCAATCATTTATCATATTTCTTTGCCGACATAGTTAGATAGTATGCAGTCCATAGTGACCACTCAGAGTAAAAGCAAAGAAAAGGTTCTTGACATAGTGGATAGAGCAACTACCATGGTCATCACCAAGATTCTGGAAAGTTCCACTTCCAATCTTAGAAGTTCTACTCATGATCGAAAGACACCTGAGAGGTGGACCTACAAGAGCAACCATGCATCCATAGCCAAAGTGATGGAATTGATGAGCCAACCTCCTTCAAAGATGTAGTGCAAGTCCTTGAGTGGCAACATGCAATGGATGAAGAGTATAGTGCTCTTCTCAAAAACTATACTTAGACCTTGACAGATCTTCTTACACAGAAGAAACCCATAGGATGAAAATGGTTTTACAAAGTCAAGCTCAACTCAAATGGAGAGGTTGACAGATATAAGGCTAGGCTGGTAGCCAAGGCATATGCCCAAGAGTATGGTATAGATTATGAGGAGACCTTTGAACCAGTTGCAAATATGAATACCGTTAGGACAGCCATAGCTCTTGCAACTCACTTTGATTGGCCCATCCACCATATGGATGTGAAGAATGCATTTCTAAACGGTTTTCTAGATGAGAAAATATACATGATACAACCTCTAGGATATGCTGGTAATAAAATGGAACACGTTTGCAAGTTGAAAAAAAAACTTTATGGTTTGAAACAGGCTCCTCCTGCATGGAATGGAAGGATTCATCGTCATTTTTTGACATTTGATTTTCAGCCATCAACTTCAGATCCATCTCTTTGCATAAGAAAGACTACAAAAGACAACCTTCTTGTAGTGCTTTATGTTGATGACTTGATCATCACCGGTTCGAGTGGACATCTCATCTCAAAAAAATAGAATGAGCTCACCTCAAAGTTTGACGTGAAGAATATGGGAGAACTCCATGATTCCTTGGTATAGATATATGGAGAGATGACACAGGGATCACATTTTCTTAGGGAAAGTACACTCAAAATGTACTTAAGTAGTTTCACCTACCTGACTGCAAGCCACTCCCTACTCCTATGGAATGCAATATCAAGTTGTCACCAGTTGACCCTTCTCCAGCTTCTTTAGATCCTCTACCATATAGATAGCTCATCGTGATCTATTTGACTATCACTAGGCCAGACATATCATATGTAGTTGGTTTGTTCAGCTAGTTCATGCAGAATCCCAAGAAGACTCGCCTCCTTGTAGTGAGGAAGAGAGTACTCAGATACCTTCATGGTGCATGGGATCATGGGCTACATTATGCCAGGTCATCTAGCTTACACTTGCATGGCTACACATATGTTGATTGAGCAGGAAGTGTAAATGTATAAGATCCACCAGTGGATACTTCTTTAGTCTTGGCTCCATAACTTTGTCATGGCAAAGCAAGAAGCAACCAATAGTGACATTATCTTCCACCAAAGTAGAATATAGAAGGTCAACCAATGCAACATATGAAGCAATTTGGTTTAGAAGGCTTCTTTCAAAGATTGAGATACTTTCTGGAGATCCTACTATGCTATATTTAGATTATGAGCAGCATTCAACTCGCAAAGAACATAGTGCTCATGCCATAACAAAACACATTGAAGTGGATTATCACTTCATTTGTGAGAAAGTTATTAGTGAAGAAATCAACTTGATACATTGTCCGACACAAGAACAAGTCGCAGATATCAAGTCACCAAGCCAATTTCCCTTGATAAGTTTGCACACTTTCAACATTAGCTTGGTCTTCGCCAATTGCAACTTAAGAGTGGGAAGTGAAGGTTAAGTTGTACACCTTTGTACATACCTTTTCCACTGTGCTCTTTTTGCACTCTTGTGCATCTTTTCTGATCTTTATTTTTGTTGCCATTATGCAACATTCAAAAATCTAAAAAATGTGTTTTGTAAAGCATCCTTTTCTTATGCAATGCAATTTAAGAGGGGGTGAATGACATGTGAATTGCACCATAAAGGACCCTAACCCTAACCCTAAGGGGTCCATGTATATATTCCTATTTTGCATAGAATACAGTGAGACCCAAAAGCTTTGAGGCTTTTGTAATGTTAAATTCCTTGTATTTTAGTCCATTAGAATTCATCACCATAATCATGGTAGACCTTTTGAAGAAAACTTCATCAAAGATTTGAAGTTGATTGACATGGCTTAAGGTGCTATGAATGTTGGATACAATTGCTTCCAACTGAAGTTCATCATTGGCATTGTGCAAATGCTTGACACAGGGATGAGAAATGATTTCAAAGATATCCTTTCTAGCTACTCAATCCATTCTGCTTGTCTGTTTTAGCAAGAATGACACAACCTCATTCGCTATCTTTCGTCTCTTGTCCATGTCAACTTCAACATTAGCGTGACCTGCAATAGCTTGCTTCATCCTTGCTTTCCCATTGATCCTTTCTTTTTTTCAGAATCTCATATTATCTGACAGTGTTTACCTCTTGTTCTTGACTGGTCAGATGCGTTACTGTACATGCATTGACATCCGCTGGTGCAAAAGGCAAATATGGTAGATGCACCTGTAAAAAATAAACACAAAGATCACTATCCAATTCACTAGTTTCATTCTGATGAAAGATTAATCAAGAATAGAAAAGCCAATGTATTTCTTGCAGCACAAGCACCTACCATTTTGTTGACAAAGAAACAAGTACAAGAAATGCAAAACTTGTAAGAAGAGACAGTGCACAAAGATAGAGAGAGAGAGAGTTTGCATAGAGACCATTTTCCATGGACACTGCTTTTTAGTCTAGCCAAGCATGCATACACCCCACAATGCAAGTTTTCATATATATATATATATATATATATATATATATTAGAATTTCCTTCACGAGGAGATTGCCTCCCTCAACTGCACCAAGCGAGCATGAAACAATACCCAGGTGCACATCAAGCAGTTAGATTATCTTTTCCATTGTCGACTACTCGTTTAGCAACTTGCAACTAATCATGTCCATTACCACAGTTGGAGATGGAATGTTACAATTCCAGTGCATGAAAATCTCGCATTGGATACTCCTTTGTAGGTCTTATTATCATGAATGGCTGCTATCCTCCCATGATAGTGTCTTGAGGAGCTGATGATGAGTTTAATTACTCAAATGACAAGAACAAGTCAGATCCAACCCTTCTCTATTCAATCAATTGCTTTCAGACATCAAACCTGACCTCCTTCATTTTGTGCCATATTTGTTTTACCTACATGGAAGAGATGAAGGCAAAGAGCCTTTTGATCCCTAGAATTTCTCAACTACTACTATCTAGCTTGGCCAAAAGTTAGCCATGCGAGAAGATTTATGAGTAGGGGGATCATGGTAGATGCTCAACATGAAAGTAATTGATGTGCTGACTACTCAAAGGGCTATCCAATTCCTTTTAACTACTGTGATAAAACATAGATTTGTTCCTGGGTGCCAAGATAAAACATAGCTTTGTCCGTGGGTGCCGGGAGGGCCATGGTCTAGCATGCGTTGAACCTTTGTTAGGCTCCTTCACTTCCTAGGACATGCCCGTTTTCTTTTGTTTAGTCATGCAACAATACTGATAATTCATATAAGGAACTATAATAGGCATCTAGATCTCTCTTCTGTGGTCCCATGAAATCGAGAGGATGGGGACTAGCAAAAATATGCCGAACTGATCTCTAAATGCTGAGCACCTAAAGCTAATGCTTGCATGGAAGGGATGTTTGACTGTGGCTACTTTTTATGGGCTTCGAAGGGCCTGGAGATCCTTGAAAAGGACACAATGGGTTAGAGGATCACTGTCTATGTGGGATTTGTTGCATCTTAACTTATAGAATTTGTAGCTACCCTCGGTTGTGTGTGTGTGTGTGTGTGTGTGCATGTATGCATGGGTGCATGTGTGTGTGTGTGTGTGTGTGTGTGTGTGTGTGTGTGTGTGTGTGTGTGTGTGTGTGTGTGTGTGTGTGTGTGTGTGTGCATGCAGTTGTGTGGGTGTGTTTGTCTATCATGTGGCAACGTGGGTATTTGACACCTTTCCTTGGAGTGGATACTCTCTCTTTGCTTTTGCTTTTTTCTTTGGTTATGGAGAAATCCTTTGTCGAGTGATACTAAACTGACCATATGCTCTTACGACTATTCCACTCTAGAGGGATGAAATGGTTCCAAAGATGCTACATAATGTAGGTGATACTGAAATGAAAGGGACAAAAATGTTCCAGCATTGCTATGCTCTAGCAATCATGAGAGGCTTTAATAATCATGCCGCTATGTATATAATATGTACCATTAGGTTTGTTTCTCCTTCATCTTACATACTACCTCCCCTTCCATGCCATCCACAAGAGACAAAATATTACACCCATGTACATGAACTATCAAGCTCGTATTTACTTGGTTAGCTCATGGTCCAAAATACCATGGGCATGACAATAGTGCAGGTGATAGCACCAATGTACTCAGAGTGCTACAAGATTATTATTGTATTAGTGTTGATACCTATTAACTTAGGAGGGAAACTCCCTCTATGAATCGGCCCTGCTCTTTCACGAATGTAGGGGTATCATTCTCAATTATACAACAAATTAGCACCGAGGGACTTAGACGAATCTGATGGTTCATTAGAACTCTATTACATTGTTTAGTTTGTTTGGACTAAGAAGTAATGGAGCATATAAAGGGATAAATTAAATGCATATGATTCATAGCTATATTCCCTTAATGATTTTTAACTTTTGTCTTCAATTTACTAGAGATTGGGGTTGAAAAGGAGAGAAATTCTAGCTTTTCTCTCAAAACATTCTTTTTCTTAAAAAAACTTTCCTATTACTTTCCCTCATATATAGGAATTGATAAGGTATAAAGAACAACTTATAGCACCTGAGATGTAGATTTTTATGACCTCTTAAGGTTTAAGCATTTGTGAATGTCTTCCTAACCTTAGTTCAATAATAAGTAAAGGGGAAAAGTCATGCCCTTTAGAAAACTTAGAATCTTCTCCACCACAAAATTTCAAGTATATAGTCCAATTTTATCCCATGCTCATACGGACAACGAATAGGAAATCGGACTAAGACAAGGATTGATTTCTTACATTTGACTTGGTAAGAAGTTATTATTTGGGATTTCAATAAGTGTCTTATCTTGGATTAATAAAGATGATGTATTAATAGAAATGATATGGTGGAAAATCCATGGGAATTTTTTAAGTTCTACTAGAGATAAGTGGAGTTTTTTGGAGGCCGATGACAGAAGTAGAGTCTTCCTTTTGAGATGGATAGCAGAAGATCAAATTCTTATTTCCCCTTGTTCCAACTTGTATTTGTGATGGAATCATAACTGGTACTAGTGTAAAAAGGATGTGATGAAGTGAAGGAAAGACGAGATCACATATAGAGATTTTCTTGCACTTGGCATTTCCTTATATTCTTCCCTTTAATTACTGGTGCTACCCATACATTATGGATTTCTTTGGAAATTATAGTCTTATTATAATTAGGAGTTTTGGACTTGGAATTGAACCATGGGTTTTCCCTTTCACTTGGTTGGAGTACCCTTTAAATTTGCGACTCCTTTAAATTAGGAATCTTTCATGGCCATGTATCTAGAAAATGAAATAGTCTTGAGAGACTTATTTCAGGAACCTTGGAATTTTCTACACACAGGAATTCCTCTTCATCTTCCTTGGCAAGATGTATCATAGTACAGGGGAGTATTTAAAGAGAGTCTCATGATGGAAATTATACTTTTACGGGACTATCCTTTTATTTCATGCAGCTCATTAAAGTTGTTGACTAATTCCAACCTTTGTCCTACAAGAATGCTAAGGTTTTATTAATGTAGATCTAGATAGAGTGACATGGATAACAACTGTGTGCCAGCATTGAAGCCTAGCTTCCACAACTGAAAGAAATTGTTCTAAATTTCTTTTGCCAGTTGGGATGGTGCCAAGTGAGTCGGCATACCTCGGACTTTGAGGAGTACTCTATGGCAGATTATCTCCGACTAGTGATAAATAGGATTCGACTTTCTATTGGAGACTAGTCATGACTATTGTTGTACCTTTCACACTTTACTTACATGAATGTGAGTATGTAAATTGACTCCCACTTTGACACTTTGTCAGAAGGGATGATATGGTAATGTGTTATTCTCACTTATGTAGCAATGGTATATTGTTGGATTTGGTTTACTGCTGCTACATTGAAAATTGATTCAGTAGGGTAGTTGACAGCACACACACACACACACACACACACACATGTTCTAAGGCACAACCACTCATGCTACGAATCAACCTTACACACAGATACACACATGCACGCGTGCACACACACACACACACACACATTCGAAGACACACTCACTTATGCTATGAATCAACCTTAAGTCAATTTGAGATCATTCATATACACCTATATGGATGATCACTCACTCACACATATGAACAAATTCTATGACACATTGACACAGGATCGACCCACATTGCAAATTAATCTTGGTTCGATTTGAGAAATAAATTCTAGCGCATGCACACACACACACACACACACACACACACACATTCTAAGACACACCCATGAACACTAAAAATTGACCTTGGGTCAAGTGGAGAAGTAATAGCATATGGTAATGATCACAATCATGGCCAAGCTTTCCAAATTGGTGTTAGGTCGATCTCATATTCACTTCCACATACCTTTGTCGATGATCACTCAACACACATAAACATGTTCTAAGACACACCCACACATGTAAATATATTCTAAGACACATTGCAAATTGACCTTGGGTCTATTTGAGAAGTGATAGCATAGGGCATTGAACACAATAACTAAGCTTTGCAACTCGACCTTAGGTCGATTTGATGATCAATTGCACTGATACAAATAGATTCTAAGACACGTTTTTAGTTTCAAATTGGGGTTAGGTTGATTTGTACTTCATAGATGTTATTAACAAATTCTTAGACATTACACACACCCATACATATTACAAGTCAACCTTGGGATAGATATG
Source organism: Dipteris shenzhenensis (assembly GCF_047967505.1). Classification (NCBI taxonomy): domain Eukaryota; kingdom Viridiplantae; phylum Streptophyta; class Polypodiopsida; order Gleicheniales; family Dipteridaceae; genus Dipteris; species Dipteris shenzhenensis. The sequence goes on along the minus strand of NC_141624.1, from coordinate 24,698,587 downwards.
AGAAGTGATTGCATAGGGTGTTGAATATAGGCTTCACAAATCATCCTTAGGTTGATTTGAAGATCATTCAAACACACTCACATGGATGATCACTCTCCCACACACAATCACATTCTAAGACACACACACACACACACACACACACACACAGAAAATTTACCTTGGGTCGATTTAACACAAACACATTCTAGGACACATTCACAAACAATGCCAATCAACCTTGGGTCAATTTAAAGAGTTTTCAAATTGACCTTAGGCTGATTTTCATCTCATGGATGCTGATGATCTCTCTCTCTCTCTCTCTCTCTCTCTCTCTCTCTCTCTCTCTCTCTCTCTCTCTCTCTCTCTCTCTCTCTCTCTCATGCGCGTGCACACACACACACAGAAAGGGATTCTAAGTTATTATATACACACACACAAAAGCACTGATGCACCCACACATGCTGCGATCGACCTTGGGTTGATTTGAGTGGTCGTAGATAGGGGTCCTATATAGCATAGACAGCAACTAAAATCCATGTGAAATAGACAACTCATGCAACTGCATAACATTAGGGACAACTCATGGATGTGCAATGTGATTTATATCATAGATGAACAACATCACAAGATAACAACTGAACATACGTTTAGTTACAAAAGATTATTTGGTAGGTACATTGGTCTTACACAAGATCTAGCTCCTTCGGAAGATAGTTTTTTTACATCATGTGAACCATGATATATGTACAAGACTAATGATAGAGTCTCTCTCACATTGTGCATTTCCTTCACTCTCAAAATTGAGCATGGACACCTGATCCTTTGGATTGCTTAACTTGGTCATTTTACAAAAGTTTTGTCAATCAAGTGCACTATTCCACATAGTCATCTAGTATATCCACATATTTGTGAGCAATAAGGCATCCTACTGATTGTCCTCAATATAAAAACTCTCAAGACAAATGCATATACCAACGTCATTTAGGATGCACTTATACAACATGTCGTCAGGTTAGGAAACGACGATCCATTATATCTTGCATATTGCAGTAGGTGCAACTGCTCTAGATAATTAAGCAAAACATATTTGAACTTGCAAAAAAGGAAGCATTGATCATCCTTTCACACCACAACCATGTCAATTGGCTTATCCTATAACATCATGAAATTATGAGGATGCTCAATGTTGTGATATCCTCTTCCCCTATAAACCTTGTATCTTTTTAGCAATACTCCATTCATGTCCAAAACCAATAGTTTGGTTGTGGGACCCTCAGTAGGGACATGTATTGTTTGTGACACAACCCTTAATGGTTTTTCATGATTGGGGTACATGCCATTTAGGCCTCCATAGTAACAACCTATTAAGCCATGGCTTGCCGTGAGCATCATGATCATTCTCAACATCAGCCATTGAATCCTTCTTGACATCAGAATGGTATGCTTATTGATTAGCATGTGCATCTTTCTCAATATTTCTTTTGCATTATCTTGTACATCCTTATAAGCATCAACATTGGTGGATGCTTCTGCATCATTCTGAACATCGGCCTTGAATGCTTTTGCTACTAGCCTCTACATCCTCCTTAACATGAGAATTGTGTGCTAATGCATTGAAGCCTATGTATCCTTTTCAACGACATCCTCATATATTGATTCATCAGCTTGTGCATCCTTCTCCACATCAGCCTATGCATCCTTCTCATTGTATGTTGATGCATCATCCTTTCATTCTTCTCAACATCATCCTTGTATGCTGATGCATCAACTTGTACACCCTTCTCAACATTCATATAGAAAGCATCAAATAGATCATATAATATATTTGCTAATTCTACATCCCAATCTCCATGAAGCATTGAGCCTACCTTCTCATCCTATTCTACACCACAATTAACATATCTTGCTCTTCCTTCATCAACTTGCTCATCATCATGCCTTGCATGTGCCTTATTAACCTATGCTACCGATGCCTTGTTAACCTGTCGTAAAGTTTCAACATAATCAGCATACCCTTCTTACCTTGTCAACTTAAAAGGACTTTTCTCATCAGGCTGCCCTTCGTCAATGTTTGTGTCCATAGCTTCCCAGCCTATTTAACAGCATGCTTTTTTGTTTTCCTTTCTCTTTTTGCAGCATGATCTTTTCCCATGTGTAAGTCATCATTCAAATCATTTGCATTGTGCACAGTAATTGCATGCACATTTCATTGTTTGGGCAACACACAACTAGCCTTATATATTATTGAAATAAGTGAAACAAGAAAAGCATGGAGAGGATGGAATGCATGGTTGATAATGATTCACCAATATGGCATATCAAAGACATGGAAGAAGACAAATTTCATATATTGCAAAAGATTCAGGAGCAAGCTACATTGTTGGCATATTCACCTTACTTGAAACAACTACTTGCCTATGATGTAAACAATGTCATGGAAGTTCATTACACTTCAATGACATACCGTTGCCCTGAGCTCTACACTTCAAGGGTATTTTTATGAGATGTGAGATAATGTAACATGATTATCAATGACATCCAATGGTCCAATAGGAGTACTCTCCTTAGGCTCCTTGATATCCAGTGCCTGCCCTCTTGAGGCAGCCAACTCCTCATCACCTCCATCAATTTGTGAGATTCCTTTTCCTTAATTCTTCTAGTCACTACCCTTCCAATCTCCACTTTGGCTTCAAAGTTTTGTGATGTGTGCTTTCTTGTTTTTTATTTCTCCAAGCCTGCAAGTCTATTTGGATTTCTTATTCAACTGATATCATGATCCTCAAAGTAGGATGAACACTGTATGATATTATGAATGTTAATGATTCATACCTTCTATTGTATGTGGAGCCTAATCTTTTTTCAAACATGTTTTTTGGCCATGCTTTGGACCTAGGCATGCTTATACCCATTCCATGAAGGGGGGGTTAGGGGGGCAACACCCAAGCCTAGGACATCACCGAGCGGTTCCAAGGGGGGCAGCGCCCTTGAAGCTAAAAATACATGAAATTTGGTGCATGAGTTGCTTATGAGTTGTGTAGTCAAAATTATTAGATAAGGGAGTGGTTCATAATAGTAGGAGAGCAGTGGATATATTGTTTGTATCTTATATCTTTTCACTTGCTAGATAAGAAAGACACAAGCCTGGCTATTTCTCGGTGGATGTAGCCCATACTAGGTGAACCATGTATATCAGTGTCTCTTTGTCTCGTCCATTCCGTGCACTTTTTGTATTGTGTATTTTACGCATTTCGCTTCTTGCATTGTTGCTCCGTTATCATGTTGCTCCTAACACCTTCAACCATAAAGGATGAAATGTCATCATCAATGACATCCCGTCGATAACAGGTTTGTCCTCAGGCTCTTTGACATCCATTGCTTGCCCTCCTAAGCCAACCACATCTGCATCACCTCCATCAACCTATAATAACAGAACCTTGTTCTTTTATTTCCTTTTTGTCTTGAATTTCCCATGTCATTAATTCTTCACCAACAAATTGGATTGGAGTTCTTCCCATTAGGGGAAATTTGGGGTCTCAAATGGGCCTCCAATTGGTGTTCCTAATTTCAAGGGATTAGAGAGGGATTTGAGGTGTACCAATGAGAGTGTTCCTTTATGTGGGGCAATTTCATGATGAGGTATATAAAAGGCCATGTTGAGCATTTATGGGTGGGGAGACTTCTTACCCATCATTTAGACACTTGAGCTTCACTCCTAGCCATTGATCTCATATATAATCCAAGGGCTACATTCAAATTTGTGGTATAACACTCCCAGCCATTCCAAGGGATACCATCAAAGGATGAAGGGATTAATTCTAAACACTTTAAAAATGCAAGGATCTCATGAGCTATATAGCATAGAATATGCTTCTAAGTGCATTAACTATGCCATATGGAGTAAATTATATGCTATTTACCCACCCGAGGGGGGGGGTACTAAGCAATATGTAAGATAGCACATGAGATCAATGGAAGGGGTTTTATATTTTCATGTAGTTACATAAAATATACATATATAAGGCATTTTTTTATTCAAAAAGTGAAATTTTTCATAGGGTCATTGTTTGCTTGGGTGTAGCCATTTTTGGTGAGGTTCATGGACTTTTCTATATATAGGTATCTTGCATGACCCATAACTTATGCATTGCTCAATGGAATTCGAAAAACTGTCTTCAAGTTGTAGTATACATTCCAAACTTGAACATCAGAGCAAAAAATTATGAAATAAGGATTTGGAACGAGACCGTTAAAGCATTAGAAGTGTTATGTTGCATGTGAAGCATGCATCCTGAAGACTATAGGATATAGCAATTTATTCAAAAACGTCAAAATTTTGTTCTATACATACATGCAAGCAAGTAATCATTCAAAAGTGCACTACGTGAGCTTCTCCTCAACCCAAGGACACACCTAAATGAGAACATTAGGCATGGGTTAATGGGCCTCTAATGTTGTACTAAAGTGATGCATACCCGCTCCATAACGTTTTTTTGATTTGTTGAAAACAAAAATGGATTGAAAGTTTGGAATCCAAACTAGTAGGACTAGTCCATGGTGGTCCTAAAACATTGATAGTTGTTGGTATTGTTATCTAGATTCACCCTAAAATGGAAGAAGTTGGAAAAGTGCAGTTTGTGCATGTGAAAAGATATTTTAATAAATCCAACACTATTTACAATTTTGGATTTTTTCTTTATCCATGCACTTGCTTACTATATGGCTCATAAGCATGCCAAAGGTCATTGCATTTAATAATACACAACATCAAACCTGATAGCGTGCCCTTTGGCCTATTTGTGTTTTAAAGCATTTTAGGCCACATTACACTTGTTTGGGATATCCAATTCTACTGATGTGTATCGCCAAAGGGGGGAAAACTAATAGCGGGCTGAAATTTCTCTACTCCCATGAATTTCAAATTTTCACACCTCCCGCCCATCAAATCTTGGAAGATTAAGTACCTGTAACCTACCGTCACCTTGCAAACACCCTACAACCCACGCGCACCTCGATGTGACCTTGCCCAGACTTTGGTTTTCCATTGTCTTCTTTTGGGTAAGTTGTCTTCAATTCTTTGCTTGCCTCACCAGTTAGGTTCTTTGAGTCTATTCTGGACTGATTGTGGCCATGGCGTCAATGGCAACATGCAGCTCGCCATGGCTTGCAAGAGAAGTAGACAGAGGCTGTGAGACAGGAAAGCTGAAAAGCCAGGTCAAGGCACAAGGAATAGAGTGTGGGTTGAGAAAATCATTGGCACACTATCAAATTGGCAATGGAAGACACTTTTGCAACATCTGCGAAGGGAGAAACAATGAGAAGAAAGAAGACTCCTTGGAGAGCAGTAGCAAGAAGCGAACCACCGCGCTGTCTTGATAACTTATCCTACAGTAATCTTGCACTACTACCATGCTATCCCTACACTACTGCCATAAAATTTGTTGCATAGTGCTATACTAAACAGTACCCTTTAGAGTTTTTATCATGTCGTCAACCACGTTAGATTTCATCCCATGCTTGCTTTTAGTATATCCCAACACTTACCGTGTTGGTTACGAATCCACACATCCTACAAATCCATTCATTTTGTAATAATAGAAGCAAACCATCGTGCTGGTGGCTATTAATATCCTAGTGCAACCAACCACCATGCAAGCGATAGCTTATCCTGCATTACTCCCACGCTTTTCCTACACTACTACCGTGCTATCCTAAAATTTGTTACATAGTGCTATACTAAAACAATGCCCTTTAGACTGGTTATCCTTAACCATCAGATTTCAACACCAATCTACTTAAAATATTTAAGTACTAACATGGAAGCAGGTCGATACAAAATTAGGTATTATGACCACCATGAGAAAGTCCACAAGTCCAAGAAATGTCTATAAGATTTTTATTTTTTCAAAATACGACGACATTTTGCAGCTCAAGGAAATTCCAGACTCCCAACTATCTTATCAGCCTCTCTATAGCAAGCATCTCCTAGCTCTTTAGGTGAGTCTGATGCATAATGGCAAACCTCTTCACACACTCAGATTACACACTGCTTGTTGAGTCTGCCAACTTATACACCCATACTAACTCCTCCTTTCAATAGGGGTCCTCTTCATCCTAGTCTTTGCACTCTATACATCTTTGCGCCTCTATCATATCCTCCCAAAAGAAACCTACATCATGATCTTGACAAGTACCTTACAAGAGTAGGAAAAACAATAGCCATGGAAATTAATATTCACTATCTCTACCGACTCCAAGTAATACACCCACCACCAAAGCATGTCCTCCTTGCAGCTATTTTCCTCCTCCGGGACTGTTTCTGTGAGAATGCCATCCAACATCATTTTTAGATAGAACAAAAGCATTCCAAAGTTATTTGGGTATGCCATATATTCGTTGTAGGTGGATCGGTGTACATAGTTTGGATCGGTGTATAGAGTTTTGGGGCTAGATTTCATAATGGGCTTTTAGTTGTGTGTGCACTACACTTAAATAGAGAGAGAGTTCATTGAGCCCGACCTTCTCAATCTTTAGTATCATGTAAGTTTTGTAATCAAAATCTTTGAGTTCATTGAGACCAACCTTATCATTCGTTAGTCTCATGTTAGTTGTCTAATCGAAATCTTTCATCTCACATTATTTGTCTAATCGAAATCTTTCAGTCTCACATTAGTGATCTAATCAAAATCTTTCATCTCACATTACTTGTCAAATTGAAATCTTTTGTCTCATTATTATCATTGCGCTGGCATGGATCAAAGGACACTATTAGCGAAGAAAGCATTGCCTAAGTAAAACTCTAGAGAAGATTAACAATTCAATAGATTAGACACAGATTACATATATTACATCTCAAAGTCTCCTTTACTTCAGATTACATCTCATGGACTCCTTATTGAGCTCCCTATCATCCCCCCTTGCTCCTTTCAAAAATGGGGCTAGTTCCTTCCTACAGCGGCCCGGCCCCTCCCTTCATGCCGCTTCCTCTTTCCTTGATTTGAGCTTCTTGGTTGGTAGGCTCAGCCCTTCTTGCTCCTTTCCTGAAGGGGGCTGGTTCCTCCCTTTAGCCTCCTTTTCCTTGCAATCAAGCTCGTACTTTCTCATCGTCTCAATAGCTATAACAGGCAGGAACATTGATTTGTCCATGACCTGGGCAATGACAAATGGCATTCTCTACATAGCGATTTTGTATGTACAAACACCCCAAAGCAAAAAACGTGCATAGGGTGGTAACACACAAGCCATCAGATACAACAGGCATCTATGATGGGGTATGTCAGATCATGCATTGCGAACCCTGTTGCATAGCAGGACATGCAGATATCTGATTTAACTATTATAGCTGTCAATACCACAGTCTTACTCTATACATGACAAAGTTGCTTCTTTTCCTTCCTCCCTCATCCTAAGGCTGCAAATGTTCTCCTTTATCTCCTCCACTTTTTGCTCACTCTGTGCAATAGCTTCATCTGAATCCCTCGGCATCTTTTGAAGCTTCTTGAATTGCTCAAAAACGTCTTCATGGGCCATTTCCAAGACTTCCACTCTAGTTTGGAAATCTCTCAGGACAATAGACTTCTCTTGATAATTGTCAAAAACCACGGCAAGCTTGTGCAGACATCTATTGTGATCTTCTTGTAGGATCTTGTAGCTTACTCTTTGGACTTCCAATAGTGTCTCGAAAAAACAACCCTCACCGTGGTGCTACAAATTGCTCCACCGTGGCTACTGCAACTTGCTCCACCATGGCGGACATCTATCATGATCTTGTAGGATCTTGTAGCTTACTCTTTGGACTTCCAATAGTGTCTCAAAAAAACAACCCTCATCGTGGCGCTGCAAATTGCTCCACCGTGGCTACTACAAATTGCTCCACTGTGGCTACTCTCTGCATCCTTCTTGGCCTAGGAAGCTACATCATTGTCTTCTCCACCCCAACTGCTCTCTATCCCATCCTTCTTTGCCTTGAAGCTCTATCGTAGTTCCTACATCACCGTTCTAGTTTCTCCATTCTCCCTCCATCATCTGGTCTTTTTCAATGTTCAATGCATTCTGCATGTTCAAGAGCTATTTGTAAAGACCCTCCTTTTCTGCTCTCTGATCTTCAAGATCCTTTCACATCTTTTCTAGCTCCTTGTCCGCCATGTTCCCATCATTTCCCACTTCTTCGAGCCTATCTCATAGCTCCTTCATGCGCTTCTCTACTTCTTCTCTTCTATGCCTTTCCATGTTGACCATTTTTGTAGTGGCCTCAGCTTGCTCTTATGCCTACAAGGCCCTCGCTTATGCCCCACCTTGGCTTCTGCACCTTCCTTGAGACTTTTCTCAACTTGTGCTACCTTTGCTGCATCGGTGGCTTTCTCTTGTAGAAAAGTCACCTTCTAAGACATCTGCTTATCATATTGCTCAAAAATCCCTTTGAGGGTAGATGCCATCAGGTGCACTGCAACTCCAACAGATTGAGATGATAATTGGGATTTGACATCCATGCAATTCTTTAGGTTGGTTAACATGCTCTTGGAGATCGCCCTTGAGAAAGATACATCACGTCCTTTCAGTTGCTCTACTACTGCTTGAACCTACCAAAACTTGTAAGTTCCTCTCGAATCAGGAAAGAAGTGAATGGTCTTCTTCAGCACATCTTGGAGGTCTATTGGCAAGCTTGAAATCTTGACTCCACCATCTTTACTAATTTGAGTGTTGGGGTATACATCTAGAATATCCTGTCCCTTCCACTCCTTCTCGAAAAAGTGTGCTTGCAAATTGACTCCAAAAATTCCTAGAGCATTTTCAATCATGCTTTCCTTGATGGTAAACTTCTGACCTTGACAGACTAGTTGCCCCTCCTTCACGTTCACCTCTTGTACCAACCTGGTGAAGTTTTGGAGAGCATCCAAATTGGGCTTTTGAAGAGTCGCAAGAGACGAGCTCCCATATGTCACAATTTCAAGATTAGAGGAGGGGCTCTCACACTATAGTCTAGAGGGGGAGGAAAGATTTTATGGTGCAGGGTCCATTACGAGAGGGGATAAAAGTTGCAGGAAGAGTGCAAGGGAGATAGAAATGGTCGAGAGGGATAGAAGATGAAACAGTGAAGGAAATGGAATAGTGGAGGCTTGAGTTTGCAGTCCGATTGCAAGGGAGAAAGAAATGGTTGAGAGGGATAGAAGATGAAATAGTGAAGGAAATGGACTAGTGGAGGCTTGAGATTGCAAGGGAGAATGAAACGGTCAAGAGGGATAGAAGATGAAATGGTTAAGGGAATGGAATAGCCATTTGTAGCCCCATTACACTGTCAAGGTGAGAGCCACCACAATGGTTGTAGCCCAACTACACTGTCAAGGTAAGAGCCACTGTTGTGGTTGGCCCGAATTTTGATTAATTCAAGGCGACCGTACTAACTTGCATGGTAATGAATGATTAGAGGTGGTGTACTCTAAGATTCCTAGCCACGTCTGTGGTGGTGACTAAGACCCACTGGGCTGGCAGTTAATTACTAGCCACCGCAATGGCCCGCAATTACTTAGCTTCCAGTTACCACCACCAGGCTTGCATGCATGATTACTACAAGTTCAGTAAATTACTAGTCACCGGGCTTGCATGCTCAAGAGAGTACTAGAGTGCATGGTTATGAGGGATTAGAGGTGATTAGGCTTCATGATTTACTTTTGTGGAAATTATTGCCCGATGGTGGTGGCTGTCATTAGCCACATCTGTCATGGCTACGATTCCACCAGGCCAGTTAAAATTACCAGCCACCACCGGGCTTAATGATCACTATGAGTGCAGTAAAAATTACCAACCACCGAGCTTGCATGCTCAGTAGAGTACTAGAGTGCATGGTAATGAGTGATTATAGTCACGTCGGTTGTGGCTAACGATTCCACTAGGCTGTTAGTTAAAATTACCAACCACCACTCACTCACCACCGAGCTTAAGCATGCATGATCACTATGAGTGCAGTAAAAATTACCAATCACCAAGCTCACATGCTCAGTAGAGCATTTGAGTGCATGGTAATGAGTGATTAGAGCTTCATGATTTACCTTTGTGGGAATTACTTCCCAGTGGTCGTGGCTCTCATCAACCACATCTATCGTGGCTAAGATTCCACGGGGCTGGCAGTTAATTACTAGCCACCGGAGTGGCCTACTCACCCACCACATGGCATCTTCTTCATGATTACCAGCCCATCTAGGGTGACTCCTGAGATTCCACCGTGGTGGCCTGCAATTAATATATATGGAACTCCGGGCTCTAGCCGCCTTCTTTTCTCCATACACTTTGCTACTTTGCTCCACACCCCTCCTTTAACTCTTTTCTGCCCCTGCTCTACTTCTCTCCATGCTCCTTCCTCCAACTCTCATCACTTATCTGCTCCCCTTCTCATCTACTACTCACCCACTCATCTTCACCATGCCTACTATCCCCCCCCTGTTGAGATATCGAGCTCCACTCGCGATATGCCAGGGTGACTGTTGTGCATTTATGTCACCGACTTGTTAGCTGGAGATGCGGTTGGTACACCGCCCACGAATAATAGCTGGATGACAGCTATCCTTATCTACTCTAGTTTGTGGCTCAGTTAGTATGCCACCTTAGTTAGTTGAGTTTGGTTTGAGACCCACATATAGGGTTCTTCTATTTTCTTTTGTACTAGAGTTCTTTTGGCTTTCACAACTAAGAAGAGGAAAACTGTTTTCAGCCTCCACCTTTGTGTGTATTCCCCCAATTGTTCATGTGAGAAAGCCGCAAGTGAGACTCCTTCCCTCTCTCCCACTATCTTCACATGGTATCAAAGCCTTGTTCGTGGTAAGGAGCTCAAGAAAGCAAGCCAAGTTCGTGGTGTCCTGGTAAGAGGACCAGTGTTGCTTTCCTATTTCGAGTTTGGGAGCAAATCTCTGCAGGTAGCACAGCCAGAAGTGCAAGAGTGCAGTGTCTCAGATTGAGACGCCCTTCGTGGTGTGGCGAGAGCGCAGTATATGCTACGGGTGTAGGCGAAGCCCTCAGTGACGTTATTTTTTTGATTCGAGGTCATTTCGGGGCCCGTTTTGGAGACGGAAGTTCTCCACAGGCACTCAAAAAAAGGCCCTATTTTTGCTGTGCGACCACTGTTCTCCGGGTCGGTGAAAAGTTACCGCAGAAATTGCATCGTATGCCTTTGTGTAGAGATATTGGGAGTTGCAGATTCATGCTTGTTTCCTGTTGATGCAAAATCGTCACTAGGAAGTGACTGTGTGGTGAAATACCACTTTCGTCAGTTTTGCAGTTCTGCCCGTGTGAGGCAAAAGCTATGTTTTTTGCAGTGACAGAATATTTTGCAGTGTTCTGTAATGGCATTTGATTCTCTTTCACAGATTGTCACTGAAAAGCTTGACAAGAACAACTTCCAGGCATGGAAGTTTAGAATGACGAATTTCTTGATGGGAAAAGGCTATTGGGAGTTCATTACAGGAAATGAAGAAGAACCTGTTCTTCCTAATGTTCCCAGTCAACAGGAAATGCAGGCATTCAAAGGATGGCATGAGAGAGCTAGGAAAGTTATGTACTGGCTATCTATCAGTATTTCAGACTCCATGATTGTGCATATTCAGGATGCAAGTATGCCAAAGGAGGCATGGGATACTTTGGCAAAAATGTACATCACAAATACGCAAGCCAGGAAAATGCAGCTCAAGCAGGAGCTGCACAATGTGCAGAGAGAAAACATGAGCATCAATGACTACCACATGAAGGTGAAGAAAATTGCGGATGCACTTGCTTCCATTGGGTCGCCAGTGGATGATGACGATTTGGTTTCTGTGACCTTGAATGGTCTAGGAAAGGATTATGCACAATTCCGGACATCCATTGCCGTCCGTGAAAAATTTCCAGATTTTGAGGAGTTGATTGCTCTTCTAATTTCTGAAGAGCAGAGAAATGGGGGTGCATCTTCTTTAGCAAGAACTTCAAAAGAAACTATCTTCTACTCAAATGCTGGTAGAGGTAGAGGCAGAGGTAGAGGAGGCCGATCTGCAGGCCGTGGTAGAAATCAGAATATGCAGCAAACGTGAGAAAACTAGTCCTATGCAGGAGGACGTGGTAACTCTAGAGGCAGGGGGAGCCAAAGAGGCCGTGGTGGATGGCAGAGAGGCCAAAATGCAAACAGCAATGTTGAATGCTACTATTGTGGCAAAATGGGTCATATGGCTAAGGACTCCTATAAAAAGCAGAATGACATTATGACTGGAAAATTGCAGCAAGGCAATTATGCATCTTCTAGTAGGCAGGGTGATGACAGAAATGAGCATCTATTTATGGTGCAGCATATGACCAATTCTGTGACAAGTGCAAAAGAACGAAATGATGTGTGGTATGTTGACTCAGGTGCATCAAACCACATGACAGGTCATGCAAAATGGATGCAAGATGTAAGGAAAATGGAAAAACGAGGATTTGTGGAGATTGGTGATGATACTGCACATCCTATTGTGTAGATTGGCAAAATTCCTTTGTCTATGCAGGATGGGAAAAAGAAATACTTGTATGATATATTTCATGTTCCGAACATTACCAAGAACTTGGTTTCTATTGGTCAGATGGTTGAGCAGGGCTTGCAGGTCAGATTTAATCCTCATGGATGCTTTGTTGAGCATATGAAAAATAATGGTCGCTTGATAGCAAAAGGAAAGAAGAAGGGCAGGATGTTTACGTTGGATGCAAACATGCCTGAATTGAGTGCAGCAATGTTTGCACATGGGACCAGTGTAGTTGCAGATATTGATATCTGGCACAAACGCATTGGTCATGTTAATATACAGCGACTTAAATCAATGCAAGCCCAAAATATTGTTGCAGGATTGCCTAAATTCAAGGTTGCAGAAATGCACAAGGTTTGTGAAGCCTGTCAATTTGGGAAACAGGTAAGGAAACCTTTTCCTAGGCATGTTCAAGAGAGTAAAAAGCCATTGGAATTAATCCACTCTGATGTGTGGACTACAAAAGCTGCATCTATTGGAGGCTGTCACTATTTTGTCACATTTATTGATGACTTTAGCAGAAAACTGTGGGTGTATTTTATGAAAAAGAAAAGTGAAGTGTTTGGGCACTTCAAAGCTTTCAAAGCTATGGTTGAAAAAGAAACAGGCCTGTAAATAAAATGCCTAAGGTTAGATGGAGGGGGAGAGTACCTCTCAAATGAGTTTGCAAGGTTCTTGCAGGAGCATGGTATAAAGCAGCAATATTCATGCAGTCATACCCCACAGCAAAATGGAATTGCAGAAAGAAAAAACAGGCATATTGGAGAGGTGTCTCAGGCTATGCTAAATGAAAAAGATCTACCAGATTATTATTGGGCTGAAGCAGTTGCTACAGCAGTCTATATAATGAACAGGACTCCCACTGCAGCAATACATGGCATGACGCTAGAGGAGATGTATACTGGTAGGAAACCAGATATTTCTCATTTGAAGATTTTTGGTTGCATTGCCTTTGTCCATGTGCCAGATGAGTTGAGGTCCAAGTTGGATCCAAAAGCTGAGAAGTACGTCTTTATTGGTTATTCTCTGTAGCAGAAAGGGTATAGATGCTATAACCCTTCTACACGTAAGTTCACAGTGAGCAAAGATGTTTTTTTTAATGAGATGAGCAGCTGGTATAAACCAGTAAATGTGATGATTGATGTAGATGCACAAAATGTTAATGCTGCACAGAATGCACAGCAGCAATCACAAAATATCAGTGGACCTGGAGTGTCCTCTACCAGTGGTTCACATACTTCGCCATGGATAGGCAGATTGAGATCAGGAGAATCCCCTCAAAGCAATGCAGAGAGTGGTACGCAGGTATCATGAAAAGGAAAAGAGAAGGAGATCAGCCCATGTTTGATGTGAATGCAGGTCACTCTTGTGTGGATGGTGAATCCAGTGGCTCATAACAGAGCATTGATGATGAGTTGGGTATTCATTCTGTTGTTACACCTGGAGTAAGGAAGACCAGGGATGTTTTGAGAGCACCTAGAAGTGAGCCTATTTTGCGCAAGTCTACCAGGGTTAGGTATCCTGTGGATAGGCTGAAATATGATGGATTTACAACCATTCACTATGCCTATATGGTCAAAGTGATACAGGAACCAGAACCCACTTCTTTTGAGCAAGCCATGGGAAATGAAAAATGGGAGAAAGCCATGGATGAAGAAATGGATGCCTTGGATGCAAATGCTACATGGGAATTGGTTCCTTTGCTTAAAGACAAGAATGCAATTGGCTATAAGTGGGTTTATAAGATCAAGCACAATGCAGATGGTTCTGTGAATAGATACAAGGCAAGATTAGTTGTCAAGGGGTATGCACAGACATATGGCATTGATTATGAAGAAACTTTCAGCCCGGTTGCAAGGATGGAAACCGTAAGAGCAGCCATTGCTATGGCTGCATTAAAGGGATGGTCTTTACACCAGATGGATGTAAAGAATGCCTTCTTGCATGGTGATTTGCAAGAAGAGGTCTTTATGGAGCAGCCAGTAGGTTATGTTCATGCTATTCATCCTGAGTTTGTTTGTAGGTTGAAGAAAGCCTTGTATGGCTTGAAGCAAGCACCTAGAGCATGGTCTGACAAGATAGGACAGTATCTTGTCACTATTGGCTTTCAGATTTCCAAGGCAGATTTCTCACTCTATGTGAGAAAAACAGAGAAAGGAATTATGCTGCTGGTCATTTATGTTGATGATTTGATCATCACAGGTGATAGTGATGAAGATATCCTTCATGTGAAAATGCTATTGAGGCAGAAGTTTGAGATGAAGGATTTGGGAGAGCTGCGTTATTTCTTGGGCATTGAGGTGATTAGATCACCAAGTGGGATATAGCTCTTGTAGAGGCAGTATGTAGAGGCAGTATGGACTGGACATGCTATCCAAATATGGGATGACAGGCTGTAAGCCTATTTCAGTTCCTTTGGAGCAGAATGTGAAGCTGAGCACAGATGCAGGTGAGCTTCTGGAAGACCCTACTATGTACACACGCATAGTAGGAAGTTTGATTTACATGACTATTACCAGGCCAGATTTGAGCTATGCTATTGGGTTGGTAAGTCAGTTTATGCAGGCTCCAAGGAAACCGCATTTGGATGCAGCTAGACGCATACTCAGGTATGTGAAGTCCACATTGCAGTATGGACTATTTTATGAGGCTGGGGTTCAGATGCAGTTGCATGGATACACTGATGCTGATTGGGCTGGTAGTATTTCTGATAGGCGATCTACCAGTGGATATGTGTTCTCTTTTGGGAGTGCTGCAGTCACTTGGAGCAGCAAGAAACAGCCTACAGTTGCCTTGTCGAGCACAGAGGCTGAGTACAGAGGTGCAGCAATGGCTGCATGTGAGGTAGCTTGGTTGCATAAGCTACTCTATGATATGCATCAGTCTACAGATGGGCCAGTTGTCATTTATTGTGACAACATGAGTAGTATACATTTGGCAAAGAACCCAGTCTTTCATGCCAGAACAAAGCACATTGAGGTGCATTATCACTATGTGCGGGAGAAGGTTTTACTAGGTCTTATTGATCTAGTTTATGTCAGCACAGAGGATCAGATAGCTGACATATTCACGAAAGCATTGGGCGCAGAGAAGCTGCGCAAGTTCAGAGACCTGCTTGGTGTACAGGAATTGGGATTGAGCTCGAGGGGGAGTGTTGAGATATCGAGCTCCACTCGCGATATGCCAGGGTGACTGTTGTGCATTTATGTCACTGACTTGTTAGCTGGAGATGCGATTGGTACACCGCCCACGAATAATAGCTGGATGATAGCTATCCTTATCTACTCTAGTTTGTGGCTTAGTTAGTATGCCACCTTAGTTAGCTGAGTTTGGTTTGAGACCCACATATAGGGTTCTTCTATTTTCTTTTGTACTAGAGTTCTTTTAGCTTTCACAACTAAGAAGAGGAAAACTGTTTTCAGCCTCCACCTTTGTGTGTATTCCCCCAATTGTTCATGTGAGAAAGCCGCAAGTGAGACTCCTTCCCTCTCTCCCACTATCTTCACACCCCCCTCGATGCTCTATGATCTCAATGTTATCTTCCTTCTCTTATAAGGTGATTGTGTTGCACTCACCTAGAGTAGAAATGCTAGCACTAGTGGAGAACCTTCATTCCCACACTCGATTCCCCACACATCTGCATGTCACCACCTTAGATGACATGCTCACAGAGGGCCTCTTTATGGCTGTTTTGTATGGGTTCTTGCTATATGTCGATGAAGGCCTCAATATTTTCAGAGCAGAGTGCTCTCAACTTGTTGGGGGGGCCGTAATCTAAGTCCTGGAAATGTGCATGGTCTTCGGCCTCTCCATCATATCCTCCTTTGGCTCCCTAAAATATTTTAATGCAACAAGCTAGACTAGTAGAAAATCGAGTTGTACAAATTCCCTCTTGCTCATACGAGGCTCTCAACAATGGGGTTGGATGTAATCTTTTGGCCTCTAAGGCTCTCAATGATATTTTGGCTCACTGGATGTAATGTTTTGGTCTCTAAGGCTCTTAGCAATTGCTGAGCTTTTATGACATTTATGTAATCTCTTTTTGTTCAATTTGAGGCTCTCAGTATGTAATATTATTAACTTTTATATTTGAATGGTTATGGCCACTAGTTGTAATCTTTTGACCTTTAAGGCTCTCAGCAATTGCCGAGTTTTTATAAATGTAAGATCCTCTATTCAATTTTTGCTCAGTATAAGTTGTTAGTTTTTATATAACCTGTTATTGGACGTAGATGTACATTGTAATCCTTTTGCTCAATTGTCACACAATAAATTGTACTTTTACCCTCATTTATATTTACTACAACAAGGACTAAAATATCAAGAAAGAAGGCCTACAACTTCCTTGGTTTATGACCAAAATAGCACTAAAATAACTCCAATGACCCACTGTTGTGGTTGCATGGAGATACATCTAGAAAAATACAATTAAACTTTTAGAAAATGCAATTGATGATATGGCCCTTGAGGGGTCCCCTTTAGGGGCAAGGGCCATATCAATGTGCATTATACAATATCCAGGATGCCACTGGACAGAAATGGCATGTCGATATGGCCCTTGCCCCTAAAGGGGACCTCTCAAGGACCATATCATCAACTGCATGTTGCTTGGTTGCACAACGGAATACATTTTCCTTGGTACACAAATATATAACTCCAAGAACTAGTGCGGTGGTTGTCATAGATCTCCTCCTGTTTGCCAGTGCATTGGTCATCATAGACCTCCTCTTGTAATACGTAAAAATATGTAACGGAGCTATAACTCCAAGAACCAGTGCAGTGGTCTCTCCAAGACAACCTTGAATTTTGGGCAATGACAGGTCGTTAGGCCAGAGACTGCATTGAGGCGATGCTCAGAATGATAGATTGCATCTCATCATGACAGGTAGTCAAGCCAGAGACCTGTGCTACATTAGTGTTTAGAATGATAGATTGCATTTAATTATTATGCCAAGAACCAGCGCGATGATCTCTCCAAGCCAACCTTCAATTTTAATGATTTGCATGGGTGCAGTGCCTAGTGACAGGTGGCAAAGCTATGGCAAAAGGCTGCACGATGATAAGTGATCAAGTGGCATAGGCCAGAGACTGCACTACGTGAAGCAATGTAGAGATGCCATGTGTTGAGCTATGCGGTGTTCAAACAAATAGATTGCATCTCATTACCAGTGCACCTTCATGATGTCAGGAAAATTTTTGGCGAGAGTGCAGGTTCATGCAAAATTCAAATATTCACCTAGAAACGCATTGCGTCGCGGTCCCAAAATGGCCCTGAAAAAAATTCTATGATTGGCTACACCCCAGCAAAGTTGACCCCATACATAAGGGATACTTCTATCATTCAAAAGCTATAGAGGGTGCCGCTACCCCTTGATCACACGTGCTATATGGGGTTTTAACATCGTGACCTCTTGGGGGGCTATTTATCATAGATTAAGTTGCATAACACAACAAGTATATAGCTTAAATCTTTTTCTTCATGGAACAAATAATAGTATATTATATATCAACCATGCTATGTCGATAGATTATGCTGAATAGTTCTATATAGCAGCAGATAAACATGATGTATTGCAAACGGTAGATAGACTAAGTAACACAATTACTAAAGCTTCACTCAAGCACTCCAAAATCAATGCATTATGATGACATACACTCAATTCACACTTGCAAAGCAACAACTACTCCATCACTATGTATTCATTAGGAGAATTTTGGACTCAAAAAGTGCCTCATAAGGAGTGGATTAGCAAAATGGATTAAGAACTAATAAGGCCTACAAAGGGTCCCATCACCCCATATGGGGACAAAAAAGTACATCTCCCTAGGTCTCTAGTGGTCCCCAAAAGTGCACCTCCCTCTCTGAGTTGGAGGCCCCCCCACTCTCAAAAAGTTAACTCTCTTAACAACCTTTAAGTGGTCCACATTCCCAAAAGGTATCTCGCGGGTACACCTTAGCCTTAAAATTTGAAAATTTTCAAAAGTGCCCAAAATGGCCCAAAACTTTCTCCCAAACCATGCCTATGTACCCAAATCACTTTTTGACATCTAAATCCTACTCTTTCTTACCGTATTCATCTTCCAATCCCACATTCATACTCCTTCTATCGTAAGCACTTTGCAACACCCAAATCCAATTTCTTCTCATCATTTTGTCCCAAACTTGCTTCCATTGGTCCTATTATATCTTTCCATTGTCCTAAACTTGTTTCCATTGATGCTATTCTATTCTTTGAATTGATCTAAGGCCTTATTTCTAAATCCCTCTCATGGCTCCATTGGAAGATTGCACCAACAAGCCATGAAAAAGCACCTTGCATATTGAAGTTACACCAGAGTATGCCACAACTCATCAATGTTATGGCCACAAGGTTGTTGGCAAAGATACACTAGATCAATAATGATAACAAGGAACAAAGCATGTCGACTTATGGAGTGTTGGTGGACTCTATTCAATGGATCCTTTGACAGGTGCTCCACCTTTGTTTGAAAATGTGACGAATTTGATTCAATACGTAGGCGATGGTCATCAAGACTACTAGGAATTGTAAATGCATCGCCCATTCCAATGCTAAAGCACACCTTGCAAAGGTTCACTTGTTGAGAATGGAAGGAGAGACAAAGATACTTAGAGATACCATGCATAACCTCCAAGAACAAGTAACCCAAGAACAAAAAAAACTTGCTAACTCAAAAATTGCAAAAGAGAGGTCACAAGAGACAATCACAAGATTAATAGATGAGAAGAACAAACTGTTGAAAAAGGCTTGGTGTATCCAACAAGAGCTTGCTACTTTGACTAGGAGATTAGAAATTATAAAAAGAACCCCTCTAGGTTACAAGCATAGGATCAAGCCCGTGCAACCAATGGAGAGCTTGGCATATGGTGGTGAAGCAAGGAAACATACGGTGAAAGCTACAAGGTATGTATATTTGGACTATTTTGTAATTATGAAGCATTACTTACAAATGAGTCATTTATTTTTCTAATGTTATCATGATTTCTGCATAAATTTTATGGAGGAGGTTATTGGAAGAAATTCCTCTGACAAACTTTGTGCTGTAAAGAGTGTAATTAAGGAGAAAGAATTCATTTCTATTCTTAGCGACCCTTGTCGACATGCATTGCGACATGCAATATTACAAGAGGTTGCAACTGATTTAGAGAATCTTGTAGATCCATCGAAAGTTGTCCATGCATGTGATGCTACTGGCATTAGTTGGCAAGGGTACTTAGCTGTGTATAATGTCTTTGTAAATGCACTTCAAGGTCAAGGCATTAAGAACTCTCTATTGCTGAGACCAGTATACGTTAGAAATTCAAGGAAAGAAACAAATTATGCTATTCAAGATTTGTTGGGTGGATTTATGCACATCTGAGAAAGCATGACGTTGGAAGGCACAAACAAGACAAATGTCCAACATAGCAAAAATAAAGGAGAACCAACTACCAAAGGGGCAAAGCAAGGACCAAGAACCTTTGAGTACATAGAACATAATGTTTTTTTGGATGTACATAGGGTCCAAGCTACAATGGTGGAGTTTTACAACATGAAAGCATGGGGTATGTTAAAATTATATTGTTTAGAGAGCTCAATTTTTTTTTGAAATCTTTTCTAATCATGTAAATCTTTAATCTTTCAAATTGTGAAGGAAAGTTAGTATTCATTATCAAATTGGATGAGTGTGAGGTTGTAAAAGGCCACAAGTTGGAGAGGGTTAGTATTACTTTGATGAATAAAACCCTCGGACATGCCAAAGATAAGGAAATTAGGGAAGATTTTAGTGTGCAATTGGAAAAGCACATTTGGTGGCTTGTTGCATTTGAACTTCCTAAAGAGACACACTCATTCTTGAAATGGGTATTTGATAGATCTCCAATTCCAAGTGTCATAGATGTGCAAACGAAAGGAGAGTTGCTTCACGTTGTAGGGTTCAGATCATTTAAAGTTGAATTGCACATGGCAAGAGATCTTAAGACATTGAAGTGTATGTTTGGAATGGAATTGATTCAAATGAGAAATTGTTCTAATGAAAAGCTACTCCATATTCCACATAATACAGATTCTTATGTCCTTGGTGAAGACTAAAAAATATTGCTTATTATGAAGATGCAACACTCTCCCCAAAAGAGATGCTATAGAGGAAACATGTGGGAGAAGAGGCACTAGCAAAGCTTTCAAATTGACCCAAATAGGATAATATTTTAGGATATTTTCAGACGGGTCAAAGAGAGGATACCAAGGCATAATATAAGCAAAAAATCCAGCTCCATGTCCTTATACCTGACTAACCAGTTGATAAACGATGTCCACATCATACAGCAAGAAAAATTAAAACCCCTTCCAAGGAAAATAAAAGAAAGTATTTTGTTGATTCCCACAACTATTGATGCCCATGCTCATAGAGTATTCACTGACATGATCCGTGTCTTTATTATATGCACTCACACCAAACTCGAGGTAGTAACATAGGAATACATAGAGGGAAAGAGCAAGTAAAAAGAGGAAAAGACTTTGGGAATGCTAAAGATGTAATGAATGACATCATAGATGATGAGGCTAACAAATAGATGTATTGGAGCAATGGAGTAATGAGCTGCAATCAGGATGCTACACCCAATAGAGATCAGAACGATAAAAATTGGGATCCAATTTTGAACATTCCATTACAAAGAGTGCATTTCTGTGGTTACATGCAGAGATGCGGCTCATGGATAAATTGCTTTACTTGCACATTGTATATGCATGGAACATGAAACCGGAGGAGAGAGTGGCATCATGTATAGCAAGGGTCGAAGCTTTACTCTCGAGCATGGGTCTACATGGGGGGAATGTAAAGCTAATCAAAGACGCACAATTGTCAGGAAAATCAAGAAATCTTCCAAATAAAGTGTCCACAGGAGGCTCTAAGGCACGAAGGTTTTTGTCCAATCATGGAAAACATTGATTAAATCTACATTAGAATTCTTGGAAAAAGTTATGTGATTGCACGACTAATTTGGAAGCTAATCCTCATGTTAGAACCTTGAGAATACATGTTTGGAAAGAATTAAATACTCTGGTAAAGATCTTGAGGAAGCCTTCCATAGACATTAGGAAAAAAGGGAGCTCATTTTGGGACCTTTTACGGTTTGGAAAAATAAGCTCTCAACCAATCAATAGAGGGCCAATGTAACGTTGGAAATTCACGAAAATAAGAGAAAATAGAAAAAAGAAACAATACTTTATGTAGGTACAAGCATGCTACATTAATGTGGAGATTGGTTTTTTATTCTCACAAGATCTTTGGACAAGAAGATAGAATCTAAACTGACATTTTATCTGACAAGGGCCTTCCCGCTTCCACCTTCCTTTGAACTTTGAAATGTTGTGCCGCCTTTCCTTCGAAAGGTCTACCATTCTACACCACTACCTCATTGTGCAGCAACCTCTTCTTTTCCAAAACTACTCCCTTGATCCTGTTTGGTGTAGAGTAAGATGTTTCTTGTCAACTGTCTGTCTGCCCACTTTCTCTTTCTTGAAACTTCAATTTGTTATCTTATTTGCATTACTTTGCTATTGTTATAGATTTAAAAATCTCCATGGTGAATAAAAACCATGGCCGTTCTTGTGGAAGACGCTCTGTGGATGATAATGCTATGAAGGCAGAATTATACCACACATCCTTACCCCATGGACCTGCTTCTTCTATTTCTTCGGTAGAGAATTCAAGTACAGTCAAAACGGAAGGAACTTGGGAAAGGTTTAGTGTTTCGAAAGGAGCATGGGTGCTCATGCAACCTAGTAAAAGAAAAAGACCCCAAACAAAAAACATTTTCTTGGCATCATGGAAGGGAAGAGTATGAGATTTTAAAATCACCATAGGGAAGATATCCGTGAAATAAGTTTTGATTCAGCATGTGTACATGCATAAAGAACTTGTCTTGTGAGACTATCCAAAAGATCTTCTGCAACACAGGCCTAATTGTATATTTTTCTATTGTGGTTTTTTTCTTTACGAGGTGTATGGATTTTTAAGATGAAGCTTTCTCTCTTTGCTTATCGACATTCTTGTGTTGTTTTATTTCAGATTTATATTCTTCATCGTGTGAGACATGGCAAAACATTGATTGTATTTTGGGATTTATAGATGTTCTGCATGGATCGATAGGAGAACAACAATACCAAGGTCGATGTGCAACAGAGCTAGCTCAATCGGGTATATTTTTTACTGATCATTTTTATCAGTTGCTGGACAATGCTAACACACATGGTGTGTTAATAAAACAAGACCTTCCGGCATGGAATTCAGTGGATTGGCCTCACCCACATTCTAGTGTTACAGAGGCATATAGGGCCAAGCTTTTCAAAGAAGTACAGAAAGCTCTAAGGCCCAATATTGCCACAAGGATAATAAAAATTTCTTTATGCATGCCTCTCATAGTTTTTGTGGACTTGTTTAATACCTTTCCAGTGAAGGTTTCAAAAACAATGTTCACAGTTAAAGCAACAAGTTTGGCATGCATGCCACAATTTTTGGATAAAGGTTGGGATAAGAAGACATGTAGTTCACTGTTTTGTGAGGCTATCCAACCTTCTATGCAACTGAAGTACATGGTTGCATCACAAAATTTTATTTTCTCTTTTTATTATAAGCGCAGTCGAATGCTAGGCACAAAACTAGTCCCAATGGATCAAGATGAAGATTCTTTTGGTGCAGAAAATAAACTTCTTGATATTGATGTTGTTGAGAATGGTGATGTGCTAGTCAATATCTCATTAAGAGAATGTTGCTCCCTAGCTCAATTGCACAATGACATTCTGTTTGAGACAGAAGGTTCTATTTCAAATGACTTCTTATTTATCTACAACAACAAAAAGGTACACCATCTGATTTATCCTAGTCTCATTAAGCATTGCTATTAGTTTACTTTATCGCTCTGATTCATATTGCTTTTTTGTAGTTGCTCAAAAGAAGAGAGAGCTCAATAAAATGCAAAGACATTGAAATTTTGAAAATTGAGATAACACACACTCCATAAACAAAGGTTTTGTATTCAATCAAGTAAGATTTTGTACAGAAGTGTTTAGTTGTACATGTAGAACATATTTTTGACATCCATTTTCTATTTATGTACAGCTTGATCCAGAGGCTGCTCTACATGGTCCAAGATCTCCCTATCATCATTTTTTGGAGAATCTTTTTTCTGCTGCTCCATCCTGTCCTGTACAGTATGTTGGTGCTGCTCCATTGTCTCCTCCACTGCCCCAGGAGCATCTGTTTGCTGCTGCTCCATCTTCTCGTCAACAACATCAGCAGCAGGTCCTTGCTCCTGTGGCTTCTCCTCCTCAGCACTAGGTGCTTGTTCCTGTGGCACCACATTAGCTTCATCTATGGCATCAAGGTGTATGACACCTTCTTGTACTTTAGAGCTCTCACCCAACTTGACAGTAGCTGGTACAATAAGTTTGGGGGAGGCATAGCTCAAAAACCTCCAAATTGTATGAGCTCTAAAATTATATACATAGTTTGAGCTGAAGCTATCTTCTTTCATCTGCAATGGCATATGATAATTTAGAACACTTTGTATCATTATGAATTATCTTCAAGCTAAATGAAAATTATTTTTTCTTACAAGGTCTGGCTGTTCTTTCTCAAAAGAGCTTGAAAGTAGATATTTGGCACTGATCAGCACTCTCCATCTGCAGCTAGTTGAATCATCTTATTGTGGTGTCTGTATAATTGGAAAGATATGTTAGAAACTGTTAACATCTGAACAAAACAAAATTATTCAATAAGTTCAAAGACATAGCATGAAATAGACATCAGTAGAGGGAACGACTTTTTACCTCTAGATTTATTGGCTCTATTGAATCCAAAAGAGAGACATTAGGAGGACAGTGATCCAATGCATCTAGAAGCCTTCTAATACAACTGCAATATATATAATTTATTAGTATGATATCAAAATAATGAAGTTTTAAGTTCAAAAAGCGCACACAGCACTTACAATTTCAGCTCTCTGTGTGTGTTTTTAAGAGAGTTGAATATAAAGCATTGCTTCTACTGGATGTCAATAGAAACAAAACTCCAGTGGTCACTGCATAAGGAAAAAAGCATTAGGAAATCAAAGGCTACAAGAGTTCTCAATCTTAAAGAAGAATCTTAAAAGAAGTAGTCACCCACATACCTATTATGGTATAGAAGTAGCAAAACATCAATTACTTCAAAATTGCAGTGTTTAAACCAGCTAGAAATACTGATGGAAGTTTCCTTTGCATCTCTTAACTTAGAAGAAATGGTATGATCAATTATATGGACTATATGTATACAGAGGGGTGAAGCCAACTTCTCATCATGCTACATAGGACCAAAAAATAATTAGGGTAGGGTATAAAGGAGGTACAAGGAGGATTGTTTTGCAAAAAATGTAAAATAATAGACACTTACTAGAGCATTGCAAGAATGATAGTATCTGAGCAATACTCATTCTGATGAGCCATTGCTACCAAGCATGGTTTTGTCAAGTCAAAATCATTCACTGAAAATTCATCCTCAATATGGACAACTATATTAGGGCCCAGCTCCTACAACCTTCTATATATCTGCAACTCCCTCTTTCTAGTCTCCACATCTATAACAGATTTTATTTCTTTTATTTGCTGCTTCAGTGACTCCTCATAAGCAGTCTTCCCTCTGGTGTTCTTTGAGTGGGTTACTTCAACAACATTAACCTTATCTACCTTCAACTTCCTTGTAGGTGGAATTAATAATATGTCTCTCATCTTTATGTCCTACCATTCCACAAGATGAACAAGCTTGTCATACCTCCATCTCACTGTGGACAAAGTGTTGAAGTCTTTGGCCATCAAAGTCACCCTGTGAGCATGGGCTGCTACCAGCATTGCATCTTCAAAATATTTTTCCAAGTAATCCTCTACCATTTCCTGTAAGGAAAGAATAGCAGTCCTGTTCCACCTGAACCCAAGGTGCCAACTATCACATATTTCTCTCACCAGTCTTTGAAAAGGTGCCTTGGGGGTTGCAAAGCCTATAGCTTTCTGTTGCTTCCTGATCTCCCTTAGCACACCTGCACCATGATTCAATCTCTTGGCCTTTTGCTTCAGCAGGCTCATTGGCTTACCCTTCCTGCCATGTGTAGCTCTTCCCTTTGGAGGCACACTAAATTTCTTGATACCTACCCCAGCTGCTCTTGCTGCAAGCCCTGGCCCTTTGCCAGCTTTCCTTGCAGTTGACTTGGTTCTTGCCATCACTTTGACAGACTGCATACAAAGCAATGGAAAGAGATTACAGCCATGGAGAACATGTTTTGACAAAAAAAAGGCAATCACAGGGGTGGATGAAGCAACATTGAAAAATTTGCAATAAAACACGATACGAGGAGTTTGAAATTCCTAACAGGTCCAAATCACGTTTTCGTGCAAATTCCTGAAATGACATGCTGGTGCATTCCTACAGTGATTTCTCTATCTTTACAACTATGACAGGGGTGGATGAAGCAACATTTCAATATTTGCAACAAAATGCGATTTTGGCTGTTTGAAATTCCTAAGGCCTTCTTCTCACGTTTTCCTACAAATTTATGAGGCAGCATGCTGGAATATGCCTTCAGTCATTTGAAAGTGTTTGCATGTCCATGCAGGATGGATTGAGTCTATGGAAGGCAAGAAGTGTGCACAGACTGAAGAAAGAACCCATAAGTACAGTTTTACCCTCACATGCAAATATCACACTTGAAGATCTGCATTCCTACAGTGATTTCTCTGTCTTGACAACTAAATAAAATATGGATTGAGTCTATGCATTTCCATGCAGGATGGATTGTTTCTATGGTAGGCAAGAAGATTGCAGAGACTGAGGGAAGAACCCATTATTACTGACCTGAAATCTATCTGTGGATGTGCTGTGCTGCTGATGAGTACCCTGTGCTGGGGATGAACCTGTGCTGCTGGTCAGGATGCTGATGTTGCAGAGTATGGTGGTAGGGAGGCAAGAGAGCAGAGACTGGAGGGCAAGAGGGCTGAGACAGGATACCACAAATAAGTGCAAAATACAAATAAGGCAGCTACTAAATCCCACACGTGTGGAATGTAGTCATTTTTCACACGTGTGGATGGGACCCAGATCTCTTGGAGTTTGAAATTTGGCACGTATGAAAGGTACACTTTATGCCTTGGAACTTGAGCCATTCATGATTTCATAATCAATTCCACAACCACTCTTCCCTCCCTTGCCTCTCAATCTTTCATCCCTGCCAGGGCCCTCGCATCTTCCATTTCCTTCTCTCTCTGATCCTTTCCTACCCAGCACACTCCATCCAGACTGCAACCTACCTGAAGAGTACTACCACTGCCAGATCTCCAGGTTACCTAGAGTGTAGAGTTCAAGCTAGTGAAAGAGCAGGAGATTCACCAGTGCAACTCCAACAGCATGGAAAAGGAAAAAAAAGGTTAGAATTCTAGATTGTTTTCAATGTTTTTTGACATATACTTCTTCCATCCATTGGATTTTTGATGTCCAAATGTCTTCACTCAGCTCCACCCTTCTTGTTACATATTCAATTGATACTATCCAAGAATGTGGTAAATCACCCAGGAATTTGATTAGAGATGGATATGAATAAAACCTAGAAATTTGCAACAAAATGCAAGGAGAGTGGTTTATACATCTCTAAGTAGCCCATATTGCATTTTGCTGCAAATTCTTGTTGTTGACACATTCCTCATGAAAATCTTCACTCAACTCCAACCTTTCTCTTGCATATCAAATCATACTATCAATGAGATGAACCTAGTGTTTGATTTGACATGCATATGTACAGAACTGGAGAATTTGCAACAAAATGCGAGGAGAGTGCTTTATATTTTCCAAATGGTCCCCCATCGCGTTCTGCTGCAAATTCCTATGTCTGATTTGGTTCTCACTTCTACCTCATTGTTTTGCTATCTTTGGCCCTGTGGAATTCTTTCTTGATGATGAAAAATGTTTTTGCTTTGGAATAGTTGACTCCCAGGCCCCACCTTTCAAGAGGAAGCTGGACTTTTTTGCTGCTATTATTAGACCACAACAATCACCAGGTGAGTCATGAGAGCTCATGAAGGAATTATCTGGTGATATCCTATGCATTCACTGATTGCATATGTTAGCATATAGAATTCAAAGTATATAAGTTTTTGAATAGGCAAAAGGAAGAGACTGGAGCAGAATGCTGATTCTTCCATCACAAAACAAAAGGAACCAGAAGAGGACAAGTCTCCAGATTTGCTCCTATTTGAGTTTCTTCACAAATGCAAGGCTCAGAGTAACTTCCACATATACCACAGTATTTTCAACATGGAGTTCACAATGAGCTCTGTACTGGAGCATCACAAAGATTTTCTTTCAGACTATTGGGATACCTTCAAAGAACTGACAGAGGCAGGAAGAATTGTGGAAGGAGAAAAGTTTTTTGTGCATATAAATCATATTGTCTCCATTGACAGGCTGAGGTACCATGTGAATAGAAGATTTGATAGCTTGCCTGATCAATATAAATTCAACTGTAACTTGCACACCAGAAAGTGCAGAGTGCTTGAGGAAACCATGGCATTCCTTATGTACATTGTCTTCAGTCAAGAGTCTTTAGATGAACAAGGGTAGGAGACTGAAGAAGAAGACACATCTGAAGGAGAGGAAAAAGAGGATGTTTCTTTGGTAATAGAAATGGCAGAGCAAGAAGAAGATATCAACCTTCAGGATGAGGGGCTGCAAGTGGCTGCTCTTGACCTTGTTCAACTGAGGACAAAAACTCTTAGGGGAGTAGAGCCAATTGAAGATTTTGATGTTCAGAGCAGCCACTATCCATTGCCCATGCTTCCAAGTGTCTTGATTGGTGGAAAAGATTATGTTTTCCTCCATGATATAGAGTGTATGTTCAATTTGAGGGAGGACTATGCCATTTCCCTTATTGCCCAGGCTTCAAGGCTTGACAAGGAGGTTGGCATAGAGGATGACCATTCACTATTGGCTTTGGAAACAATTTTTGATCCTGCAGAGGCCCTTACTTTTTGTTTCAAAGAGGCTGAAAAGTTCCAAGAGCCAGATGAAGCTGCCTTCCAGCTCACACAAGAAGCTATGAATCTCTCAGCACTATACACAGAAAAGCTTAAAGAAGAGGCTGGACAAGAGGGGAGAGGAATAAATCTTTGGAAAGATGAACTGCTTGTTGTTGATGAAAATGAGAAGGTACTTCAAATCAAATACTTTGTCTTCTACTTAACTTTGTTTTGTAGGTTGTGTATTGTCTCACTCCAATCTTTTGATATGTGGCAGCTACAAATTGAGGATGACACATTCCTCCAGAGATCAAGTGGAAGCAGGCCAATTGGGTTTCGCAAAATGTCAGGCCTAGCTCATTATATTCATGATCTAGGCAGTGCTAAGATCTTGATTTACCATAGGCAATTGAGCAACAATGGAGAAGCCATTGTTTACTTCTTAAAATGTTTGTCCAGGGTTTTAGGTGGACACGATCTTTCATGGCAAAAGGAAAAGATCATTTTGATAGAGAGGTTGTCTGCCATAGATATATTTGGAGATTATCTAAATAAGCAGGCCTCTAGGGCCGCTTACTTTTTGTCTTACACTTCTTATGCATTAGCATGTGGTGTTAAGGAGCCCAAATGTCTGGAGGGCTATGGAAAACACAAGCTCATAAGGTTTCGAGAGCCACCCATGATTGCATCAGGCCACACAATCCAAGAAGAAGAACAGGTGGAGACAGCTGAAGAAAAGGATACCCCTCCCAGACAAGCAACAGAGGCAAGCATTGATAAACAGACAGTCGACATCAAGCCAATAAAGAAGAAAAAGACTCCAATCAAGATGAAAAAGAGAGTTCCGATCGGCAGGCCCTGGGAGAAATAGGATTTAATCATCAAATATAGCACAAATATTATATTAAAGTTGAACTAATTTGTACAAAGTCTTTGATGTCTGGTATGATCTTGTATAAATGAACAATAAGTTGAAGATGAAATGATTTGTACATTTAGATAGAGTGGTGTCGTTAAATATTAAACAAACAATATATTGAAATTGTGAACAAATTGTATTATGTTTAGATCATATGTTTCACAAAAGAAATACTTTTGATGCATAACACCAAGAGTCACTTGTTCCACAAAAAAAAATTCTATTGATTGAGTTTGAAAACATGTGGACATAACACCAATAAGTTACAAATGAGTCCTATTCATGTTTACTTGTCCATTTGTGGTTT
Organism: Dipteris shenzhenensis; assembly: GCF_047967505.1. Classification (NCBI taxonomy): domain Eukaryota; kingdom Viridiplantae; phylum Streptophyta; class Polypodiopsida; order Gleicheniales; family Dipteridaceae; genus Dipteris; species Dipteris shenzhenensis. The sequence goes on along the minus strand of NC_141624.1, from coordinate 24,668,827 downwards.
CTAAATATCTTCAATTCCCTCCATTGTCTATGTCTCTCTGCTGCCATTGAATTGTCTAGAGTTTCTCTTCGTCTTTGCTTTTGGGCTAGAAGAAAAGCAAGCTTCATTTTGGAGCTAGCAACTTTTCTTTTAGCATGCAGCCTCTGTAGTATGCCTCGGTAAAACCATCGGAAGACTTCCTTCAGACTATTTGCCTTTTGACTCCCTCCATAGTGTTGTGTGTGTCTGAAAAATGCATTATGTGCCATGTAGTGAGACTTCTCCATGCCTTGGGTAGACCAAATTGCTGGGCATCCATACTTTTTGACAAAATAGGGAAGGTGGTTGTAGATGATATGCTGTAAGACATAAGAATGCATAGTAAGTAATAAAAAAAAGAGGATCACACTTAAGTAAAAGAAGAAGACAGAACCTTACCATGTAGTGAGTTATATTGCAGGCTGTCCACGCATCTTTCATTGACTTCCCAAAATGTTTAATTGCCTCCTCAAAGTTCTTGTAATCACTCTTTGTCCATGTTACTTTGTCACAGAACATGAAGAGTTGATCAAGAGACCTCCACACCTCTACCTTCCTATTTTGTGCTTCCCCATCTGCCTCATGATCTTTCACAGCATTATAGACTTGCTTCCACAATCCATAATTAATCTTTGAAACTGTTCTACCTTGCCTTACTTGCTTACTGTGTTTGGGTTGAGACAAGAATCTTCTTGCCTTAACACCACCAATAGAGTCCTTGATTGGTACCTCCTTGCCATTGGTAGACTTTTTAAAATCCTTTGTGATTTGAACATCTCCTCCATGTAGACCTATATCGGATAACACTTTTTCCAATGCTTGAAGAGCATCCTTTCTATTTTTTTCGGGACGGAGTTTCCAAGCAAATCCAATATATAAAAATACCAATTTCTCAATAATTCGACATAGACCATGCAATGTGCAGATGTGAACATTACATAGTGGAATGTCCAGAATGGCCTTGAAGTCAGGGTCAACTTTATCTCTATTAGGTGCTCTCTTCCACCATTTTGAATCCATTACTTGAGCTGATTCTTTGTAGTAAAGACAAGGAGACTTTGAGTTGCCTCCTTTACTAACGTTATACATGCACTTAAGTGTTTTAAGATCCCCGGCCATGTGCCACTCTACTTGAAAATCACCTTTTCCTGCAACATGGAGATTCTCACCTTGCACTTGTCTTTTGATTATTCTTGGTATTTCCGTGTGGTGAAACACCCAATCTAGTGTTTCATGGTCTTCTAGCTTCACCTGCCAGATTATAGAAAACAAAAGTCTTACTATAACAGATTTGAAAACAATGACCAAAATCAAGTACAAAACAAAAAATGATCATACTTGGAACGAGCCTAACCACCATATGTGTTTCTCTGACTGCACACTAAAATACTTCAAACTTGCTTCAGTCAATGATGTATTAATTGCTCCATTCATCAATGTAATAGTAACTCTTTCCATTTTCTTTTCCTTTACAACCTCACACTCATCTAGTTTGATAACAAATTTCAAAATGCCTTTGCACTCCTCAAATGTTATTCCATAAAACTCGACCATTCTTCTTTGAAGTTTTTGTAGATCTACAAATATATTGTTCCAAGGATCATACACAGTGGTTCCTTTACCACCATGAAATATTTCTTCAATATGGATATATTGCCCAATAAATTCATCTATACTTTCATTCAAATGACCTCTTATCCTCCACACGTTTGCTGGATTTGGCAGTAAAACTCGTTTAATCCTTTGATCTTTCAAAGTTGAGTATATCGCATGGAAAATCGAACTATATCCCTTCCTGCTAACTCCACTAACATCAAGAGTCTCTTGGATTATAGTGCCATCAACTTGATTATTGGATACAAAGTCCTCTACAACATTGCGTTTGATTGTTTTGTATTTTTTCCTCAATCAAACCTTTTGCTTCACCACAAGAAAGCAATCCTTTCATTTGTTTAATAGAAAGAAGGTTTGGATCCATATTTTCTTTTGCAGGCTCCAATAATTTCCTGTAGTAACAACACAATATGCCTATATCATTCAGCACCTCCATTCTTGTTTTGCGATAAGGGACGAAATAGATATAGTCATTTGAGAGCCTTTTTGAGTATACAAAATGATAAATTTCAATCTAACCTTGCTTCCTGAACTCGTCGCTTGCATCCACCAGTCCCAGCCTTCAAATTTGCAATGTTTTTAATCTTCCTGCTGCTGCGTAGTCTGTCTCCAAGCATGGTTCTCTTCTTTCTTACTCTTGTCAACTCTTTTTTACTCTTTGAATGCTCCTCAATTTCATTCTGCAACTGCTGCTCCAATTTTGCATGAATGGCTATCTCCTACATCTTGGCCCCCTTTTTTTGTAGGTACATCATTTTATACATTTTCGTAAATGCAGACTGCGCTGAAATATAACCAAGAAGTCCATTTTGTCCATCGCCAACAAACCTCAGTAATGTGATGGGATTGACAAATGGAGGTGTAGAGTTTTTTACTTGACATTTTGGATATATGCTTCCATCGCACCATAAGTCAATATGTTGAAGCCCTTCTCTTCTCATATTTTCCCGCTGTTGAGCATTCGGCACCGTATCCTTTCGTCTTTTTTGTGCTGGAGCATATTGTTCTTCTAAGTCGATGTGAAGATGGTGTAATCGCTTCTTCTGAGATAGTGACTCACTAGTATCGGCCATTTTTTGTGCTTTTGAGGTTGCGAAGTTTGTTTGTCAATCTCATAGTCATTTTGTAACATGAATCCTGGAAGTGTGGCGGTATCCATGTGAATATTTTGAAAACTTGCAATCACCAAGTTCAGTGATGGATTATTTATGAAAGGCCTGCACACGTCAGCAAAAGAGATGCGGAATCTTTGGTAAACAAAAAAAAATCTAAGGAGATATTTAATGCAAAATCGTGTTAGTCAGACAAAAGATTATCTTATTCTTTTTTGAATTGACAGCTCTGTAGTCCTTACTAACAGTTCTGAGCCACGTTTCTGTATTTTACTATTTTTGAGGTCTTTTAGGAGAAATAAATCAAAAAATAGTGAATTTCTTACAGGGCCCCAAAATGAGTTCCCTTTTTCCCTAATGCGATGATGATGTGCAACTATATAAAGTCATCGTGAAAGAGTTAATTGTAATCAATTTATTCTTGTTTACCTCATGTGCTTTTTCTATGTATGTAGCACATTCTTTATGCTCATGGTCCATGGTTTCTTTGCCAATATGGTTCCTTGAATGCTTGGAGTGCCCAAGGGATGGAAAAGTCTCATTAAAGAGTTCACGGTACTTATTTCAAGAGTACGCGACATGGAGGGGGGATTAATGGAAGTAATCCTCTTCATGAGATGTTTGAGTGGTTCTATCATGGTATAGTTGGGTCCTCCTATGCAAGGAATAAAGCTTTTCAAATGGAGTTAGCCCAAGCAGTTCGTCGAACTCAAATGAGTAAAAGAAGGCATTCATGGATATCTTCGCAAGCTTCCCAAAAACATAGAAGTTGGATAGCAACCAAAAGTCGTGTTGGAAAGCATTGGATCACTAAACCAAATGTACTTTGATGTTAATTAAAATTTCATCTCAATATTTCTTGTGGACATTTGATTAATTGGATCTTTTTTTTAAAAACAAACATTGAATTTTGTACTTGTGGACCCAACAAGGGTGGGCGATGAGAAAAGGTTGGGGGAGCGAACTCACGGGAGTTCAAGGGGAATTTCAAAACCCATTAAATAAGTTTTTTTCCCCAAAACAAACACCCCTCCTCTTTATGTAATTTTTTCCTAAAGTTAAATGAAAAAACCCAATGTTTTAATGAACTAAGTAAATTTTTTGATAAATATCACTTCTTTACAATGCACATGGTACACTAAAATTTTGTGAGGTTAACCCCCGAGGGGACGATGACAAATTGGGGGGGGGGGGGAGGGGGAAGAGGGGGGGTAAAGGGGGAAGAGGGGGGGGGGGGCTAACTAATAATGATGCACAAAATAAATATACCCCTATATATATGCAAATACCTTCATTTTCTCAGTACCACTAGTATTCTCTCATACTAGTACATTCCTTCCTACCATCACATTTCCCATAGCCCCACCATCACCGACATGGCAAGAACAAAGCAGACTGGAAGACCGGTTGACAAAGCTCCCAATCCCTCCCAATGTATACAATGTAATGATCGAAGAGAGAAGAAAGAGGAGGCAGGAGGAGGAGAAGGAGGAGGAGGAGAGGACAAAAACCAATGAGCAAACAGATGATGAGATGAAGAAGATCATGGGGAGCAATCCAATCCTCAGAGTCATCCCGAGGCACCTCAAGAGCTAGAAAGCAGACCAGAAGAATAGGAGCGCAAAAGTGCAAATTGGAAGAATGGGCCAGATGACAAGAAGATGCCAGGCAAATGCAAATTCAATTGGTTCAACAACAAAGGGCACAAATGGAGAGCCAACAATGATGACCCGCATGGCACAATGCTACTCAAGACTTTCGACATTCTAAACAGGGTGGAAAATCTTTGCTAGAATTGCATCACACAACAAAAGGAAAAGGCAAAGCTCGCAGTAGGCGAGGTGGAGGCAGAGGCAAAGGTGGAGGTGGAGGTGGAGGTGGAGGAGGAGGTGGAGTCCCTAGAAGACACCGCAGAAAGCTTGGAAGGAAGTCACTTCAAGAGATAAGAAAGTATCAAAGTAGCATGAACCTTCTAATCCCAAGAGCTTCATTCACTCGATTGGTGAAAGAGATTATGCAGTCCTATAGGGACGACTATCATATTCAATCAATCACACTCGCTGCCATACAAGAAGTAGCAGAAGTGGCGATCGTAACTCTTCTTAAGGACACAAACTTGTGTGCAATCCATGCCAACAGGGTTACGATCATGGAAAAAGACATCCAACTGGCAAGGCAGATCAGAGAAGACCCACAACTTAGGCCATAGATTAGATTTTTTGTTATATTCACTATAGACACCAATTTTGGTTGTCAAAAGCAAATTTGTACAAAGATGGTTGTAAATATTTTTTGTAATGGAATCCTTTGGAAACTTTCTTGTAGATTTTCAACCTTGAACTTTCATTTTCAAGTGGAATCTTGCAGTGTATTATTTACTTCCATATCTGATGTATGTACATAATGTAATTGATTGTTGATGGCAAATAATCATGGTAGAATGTAATTAGTCACTAGTATGTAATTAGTCAATAATCATGGTAGAATGTGAATGTGATTAGACACTAGTATGTGATGGGGATGCATCCACCCAAAAAACAAAAACAAAAAAAAGAGTCTACATACGCTCGAGTTGGAGCACGCGGGCTCAGAGATCTAGAAGTGCTTGACATCTAGTAAGTTCATCAGCAATCTTGATCTTGTCTATTCATACACCTAGTAACTTGAAGAATTTTTGAAACCTTTGATAAGGGAATGCACTTTTCTTCAAAATCAATTGTATATTTAAATTAAGGATACACTAAATTCTAAGAAATGAAACTCAATTATAATGAAAAACACCACCCATCTGGAAAATATATATTAAATTTTGATGTCTATACAATATTTCTTGTATATTACATCTAATAGATGCACTTTTTACAAAATATTTGCTTGCTTAGCTTTAGCTACTATTGATGCTCTCCTCTAAGTTGACAAAACAGTGGGTTCACTGAAAGATTCTACAAGCTGCCCAGCATCATAAACACCTGCCGAAGCACCCATACTAGTAACCGCTATGATTCTTCCTACTAGTTTCTCTCCAAAAGTAGATAATGCCAAGTCCCACCTCACCAAAATACACTTGCGTGCAGAAGGGGGTAAAGGCACAAGGGAGACTAGCTTTGAAAGTGCCCTGCACTTTATCATCTCTTCCTTCCCATAAGGGGAGAACAAAGTATGGAAGCACACTAGGATATGGCACTCGAACATTCCCATGTAGTGTCCTAGTGCTGAACCCACACTAATGCTATCATCTCGACCCCCTTTATGTGTTGCAAACTTATCAACTTCGATGATGTCCTGAAAATTGAGATAACATCAGTAATCTTCTCAATGCCAAAGTAAGAACATAAATTCATTCATATTGACAAAATATCATGAACTTACAATGTGGGCAGCATCTTGTTCGTCCATTCCCGGCCGAGTTATATTGATGGAGCTTTTGCTCTCATCAATTGCTAGAGGTGGTGTCGATGATGAGGCGTCTGTAGTATTCTCAAGTCTCTGGCATTTTTGCACCCTCTCTGCCTCCAATCTTTCCTGGACCTCACAGAACTCCATCTCTGTAATTGCTGCATTAGTAGAGTCATGCATTTCCTCCCATGCAGTTAAGATTGGATGCTCCAAAGTGTTTGCAGGTGCCAAATCTATGCACCTATCCAACCCCTCTTCAGTCGGATCTCATTTGCATGATTAGGATCCCATTTTTTCTACTTTTTCACCAAGCATGACACATGAGGGTCAAAAAAGATGCATCAAGGTATGTTATTCGAACGTGCGAGTCTTCAATGGGTGAGCCATTATGCACGAGCCTCAATCTCACCTACTTTGCATGGTCAAGATCCCATTTTCCCTAGTTTTTCACCATGCATGACACATGAGGGCCAAAAAAGACGGATTGGGGCAACGTGTGAGTCTTTGATGGGTGTGCCCATTTTGCACGATCCTCGATATCATCTATGTAGTGCCACACAAGTTCTAGATGGAGGCAATCATGTTTGGTGCACATGTTTGGAATAGATTCCCCATAAAAGATTTAAGGGCTATCACACCTTTTGAGGCATGATGTGATAGGAAACCCAAAGGGGACTACATTTGGGTTGTTGGATGCTTAGCCTATGCACATGTGCCTCAACAGATGATAGACAAATTGCATGATTAAGCTGTCAAGTGCATTTTTGCTGGCTATAGCAATGAGAATAAAGGTTACCACCTCTACAATCCTTTGACACAAAGGATTTTTGTTAGTAGAGATGTGATGTTTGCTGAAAACTCAGATTAGTCCATGACTGAGTTTGAAAAACAGCTGCTGACCACTGATAGTAGACAGCAATTCAGAACAGCTAGTGGAAAATCAGCAAATGCAACATGAATAGCAGCTTGTGCATGTGCCCTAGATCAGGTCAATGATCAGCCCAATATTCTAGATGATGTGGAACCAATCATTAGGGAAGAGAGAATAGCAACTCAAGAAGCTAAATCAATCCCCAGGTGATTGATTCAAACTCTCCAGGAGAGTAAGCTTACAGCTCCTCTCATTAGAAGGGGCTAGTTCTAGAAGTTGTGGCAATGCATATTTTATAAATGCTGCTTGGAAATTGTATTCTATTCATAAAAACGACAGATTGGATTCGGTGGAGTTGCCCATAGGCAAAAAGGATATTGGGACCAAGTGGGCTTACAAGTTGGAAAGAAAATCTAATGGTACCATTGACAATTACAAGGCAACGCTAGTTGCTAAAGGCTATTCCCAGCAAAAGATGATAATTTATGAGGAGACCTTCGCTTCCAGTTCTAGGATGACAACCATCAAATGTGTTATGGCATTGGTTGCTCATTTCGGTCTGAAAGTGCATCAATTGGATATTAAGACTGCTTTCCTTAGTGGAAACTTTAGCAAATCTAGCTCACTGGCTAACATTGTCTTATTCATATATATCACTTTGCATGGTTTTTGCCATGTCTTGATTATACCATCTTTGCTATGGTGGTGGTAACTTTCACGAGAGTGGCCACAACTAACACTTTGCACAATGCTTAGCCAATCATCGAGGTTGCATGATGGAAGCTAGTAGTTGTGGTGGATTTTATACAATAAGATTATGTGTCTATGGATTATTCGTAGACTTTTTAGTCTATTAACATGTTGTACGGGACTTAGATGCTTCACAAATCCTAGCAGTTTCTTACCCACCAGTTAGTGGGGCAAGCATGGGTATGTTGGGCAGAAGTACTTGACTTCATGTGGATGAGATTGCATAGGTTATCATGTAAGGCAGGCATGGTCTTCGGAACCACTTATCCTTTTGAGTGTTTACCATAGCTACCTCGATAGAACCTTGATATTAGATTGCATTGGGATCTATTGGATGGGGAAAAAATGGAGTTAATGCAAGTTTCCCAAAGTTATGAACCTAGGAAGCCATTAATCAATTATTATGAGGCTTTTTAAATTAATTATGTGCAATGGATAGATGGGTCATGGGTACTCTTTTTCAAATTGGATAGGTTCAAGTGACCTATTTATTTTATGAAGGAGAAGCCAATTAATATCTTTACCACTAGCAAAAAGATAATACTTTCTTTGCAAGCTTCTCCTTGGTATCCAGGATTTGACGTGCCTTGTTTTTTATTGTTTGATTTGAACTAGCATGAGATCCATATCTAGGGAGTGCTTCTTAGTCTTCATTGTGTTGATTTAAATTTGATTTGCAGTTGATTGGCTTGCAGTTTTGTGTATTTATTTACATAGTGGGATTTCAATTTGGGGAACAAAAAGAGAGAAATAAAATATAGATGCATGGAAACATATGCTAGTAGAAATAGATGTAGAAGTTGAGACCGCTCATGTGGATCCCTTAGTATAAATACTTAAGCTAGTATGGCATCTAATGGGTCCTTTGGCACCGAAAATAGAGACACAACCATTGATCATGAGGATTGGGAGTTTGGAGAGTGCAATGCTTCAAGTTATGCTACCATAATTGCAAGGAAATAAGGGTTAGGATGAATTATGCAAAATGTTACATGCACTTGCAAATAGGTACTCTCAAGAAGTAAAAGGAAAGAGCATCATGGAAGCTGAGGCTAGTTTTGACACAAAAAAAGCTAGGTTCAAAGTGCCTAACATTGCCACTTGAGGCTAGAATGTGATGAGGCATGGTTCAAAGATGAAAATAAGATTTTTCATCTTGGAGGCTATCATATGCTCTTTGAAGTTTTGTATAGATGGTGGATAAAGTTAAATAAGGATGATGTGGCATCTTAAACTTGGGAAAGCTTCAAAATAGATTTTGGGGAATAGCTTTTGCACCAACATGAAGCTTCTTGAGTTTGGGATGAATATATTTAAGGTAGTGGAATTTGTCAGTGAATGAGTATGTTGACAAATTTCACAAAGTGGTGATGAAGATTTGAGACCCATTATGACAGTGTGTTGAAGTCAAAGATCATATGTCTGGCTTGAACAACAGAATTAAAGTGAAAGTACAAGGTCATCATGCTACTACTTTTGATGTAGCTGTAGCTTTCAACTACGAGGATGTGAGATTTAGATCTAGAAGTTTTTAAGCCACATTTCTGGGAAAGAGTATGTAAAGGCCTTGACAATTCAAACAAAGTATGTAAGTTAGGTTGCTAGATAGCAGCAATGAAGTCAAGATGGTGAAGGGAAGCCGTAGTGGCATAGGTGTGAAAAGAAACTTTCATCCATGGCACCTCAAGCATGGGTGAAATCTTCATTATCTATAAGAAGAAGGGGAAAGCGAGAAAGGAAGGTTTGTGCTTTGGATATCTCCAACCACACAGGTGGAAGGATTGCCTAAGGAACAAAGAGACTATTGCATGACCGAGATGGTTGCCATAGAGTGTGATATGGAAGGTAGCCTTGGTGCTTATGAGTTACTGATTCAACCAGTAGGTACTTCATAAATGTGTGATTCTATCTTAATGTGTGTTCATGAGAGAAAGGGTGCACTTGACAATATTCTCTCAATGAAGATTGTTGCATGACCAGATGGTTGTCACAGAGTGTGATTCTAGCATGGAAGGTAGCCTTGGTGCTGATGAGTTACTGATTCAGCCTGCAGGTATTGCATAAAGGCGTGATTCTATCTTAATGCGTGTTTGTAATAGAAAGGGTGCAATTGACAATTTTTTCTCAAAATTTGCAGCAACGGCATATTCAATCTTTGCTGAAACGAAATTAACAAAGATGAAAGGGCAAGTAGCTAATCATAGGGTAGTTGTGTTTTTTGACTCTGCATCAACACAATGTTAATAATTATAGTCAGTAGATCAAAACTTAATATGAGTCCATTTGATTACATCTAAGGTGAAGATGGTAGGTGAAAGTCCAACAAAAGTGTGGGACCAAGGGTTGCAAAGTTGGAACTTCAAATTCAAGACTATGTAGAGAAGGTAGATTTTGAGTTATGAAAACTAACTCATGTGGATATAGCTCTTGGGATGGCATGACATTCTAGGAGGAATCTTTCTATTGAGTAGCAAAGACATCTATTACAGGTTTACATGGAAAAGTTTGTCTTATGCACTCTGAGGTGAAAAGGACCTTCCTTAGGGTCCTTGAACCTCACATTCAGAAAACTATAAATAAGTTTTGATATGTCTGCTTTTTGTCACTAGACATTAGAGGATGCACCGTCCGACGTGTAGGCTACTCAGGATGGGGAGATGGCTAAACCAGTAGTTAGATGTTTCTGAAATTTTTGGATAGTTTTAGGGATGAGTTACCATATGGGTTACCTCTAGAATTGAATGCTCAACATAAAATTGAATTTATCTATGGAGTAGAACCTACAAACTGCCCACCTTATAGATGAAGCTTTGCCCAAGGGTTTTGAACTTTGAATTGATGGTTGTCATATGATTAGTAACATGAGCACCTTCCCATTGATGCGATTCATTCAAACATATTACATATAGCAGGGTATGCCATGTGTAATATGTTCGACTATTATACTTTCTCTATTTTTCTTTGGTCTCTTTTAGTATCTAAGTGACCTCTTTGCTTAGACAATCACATTTTGGAGTTTTGAAAGTGAGCTTGCTAAAAGAATAAGTTGATTTTATACAAGGACTGCTTGGTCCTCAAAATTTGCAAATACTCAAAATATGCCCCTGCTGCACGTGCGTGACCTGCAGGCACATATGTGCAACTAGTCTGAAAGGGTACATATTTGTGTGACATGCTCATATGTCTTGTGAAGACTAAGATGCACTTGTTTTCTTTAAGTTTAGGAATAAGCTTGTGAATTGTACAACTTCTTTTAAGTTGATGAACTGATCACATTGCATGTATGTTACTTTGATGTTCAATTTTAAAAAAGTGAGGAAAGGAGAGCAAGTTTTTGACTTTAGATTAACCTTTGCTTTTAAAGATAGTGGAAGTAAAGTTAGTAAGAAATGTCACATTCTTTTTAACATACTCTTTTCCCAGCTTGTATCTTTCTTAGCCATTTTGGATTAATATTGGTATCAAGGATTTGAAAAGCTAATACTTTGTAGTCTTTGTTTTAACCGTATCAGCTGTTGTTGTGGCTATCGTACATCCTGACAGTGCTTTGCATGCCATAAATATCTCATGCCAGCACTTGCTTTGTTTGCAGGAAAGCTGTGCATTAAAAAGGTGCTTTTGAGCAATTGCCTTGCAAAATTGATGGAACTTCATCAAGTGCCATTTCTGACATCTGAAACTCATAAAGTGTTTAATATTTTATCCTTTCATCTACTTGGTGTCGTGACCTTTAGATCATTTTTTATTTTAGGAAGCACTCATCCCAGGTGCATGTACAAATTTGTTTCACTCAACTTTTATTGAAAACACCACTATATTGCATGCTGCATGCATGATTTTTTGGTTGTGAGTAAATATGTGGCATACTCCAAGTGTTGCTTATCATTCCTAGCATCCCTATCTGCATACCAGGCTACATCCCTATGTTTGCATACATTGCGGGGGCATTCCACCCTCCATATGTTGCTGCAAATTCTACATTCCTGGCTGGAAACTACCCAAGTATGTACCAGGCATACTGAGCCCTTCGGTGGGCTGTCCCACCATTGACTGAAAAACTGATCCTCCGCCAAAATATCTTGGATGCTTCATGGGTTGAGGGAGGACTTGCTATCCTTGATTAACTGAATGAAGGGTATTGACATTACCCACCACAGGGGTGACTGTAGGCATCTCTGGTGGTTGTCCACTGAAAGATACACGCCTCTGAGTCTTGTTATGCTTTGTCTGCTTCTTCTCAGCTGTCTTTTTGCTTCCAGGGGGAGCATTACTACCAAGAGAAGCTTGCATAATCTACATGAAAGTCTATTGCAGCTGTGATAGGGTTCCCACTGCACTTTGCATTCATAACTGAAAAAGGGCATTGGGATCAAGCTCCTCTACCTCATCTAACTCATCCTACGAATCCTCAATGGCATGCTCAGGAGAAACATGCTGTCCCTCATCATTTTGCTCTTCTTCACCCTCACTGGTGTTGTTTCCTCCTCAAAGCTATCTGCTTCCTGCTCGGAGATAGTCAGTGATCTCTCACGGTGCAACATGATTGTTGATGATATGGCTATAACAAAAATGCAATGGGGCTTTCTTCACCCAACACTCCTAGGGCTCACCTCTGTAGGAAGATGGTGATATCTCGGCAATGGAACCACTGTAACCGGCCTTCAGTCTCCTAAAGGGCAGTAGACAATAACTTGAATTGCATATTCATTATTCAGAGCCTCATTGCATCTTTTCCAACCACTTAACTTAAACAACACCACTTAGAAAAAAATTTGAGAAATAACTGGATGGAGGCTAGAGTGCCCCTGCTCAATGAAACCAAGTACAAGACACCACACTGGCCCCAAACACTTGGCACCCCTTCTAGTATTTATTTATTTCTTTAGGAATGAAATTGGTACATACAACAAGGGCTCTCCCTTGTGCTCTGCCCCATGGGTGATTCCACTGTCCAAGCCAAAACCTTGGCTATAATCTGCATTCCATCCTAGTGCACACACTAGCACCCAAGTGGCAAGGCAAAGCTAAGGCATTCACCATTTGTCCATGACCAATTGTAAAGGTATCCAAGCATTTCACAAAGACTGTAACCAACTGTTACTGACAAGGCATCCAGACACTTCCCGAAATGCTCAAGTAGCCTCAAGGATTCCAAATGCAATACACTGCCTCTCGGGCACTCTCCTAGGCACACCCTTTGTAACTGAGTCTCTGCTTAAGCCTGTAAGGTCCAGAGGAAGCTCCAAACAACAGATGGAGCAACAACAAGCTTCCAAAAATCACCACATGCAATCACATGAAAGGGATAGCGACTAAAGAACCCAAACCGGCTTCAACAAACTTCAATCTAGCTCCGAAACACCTCCAGAAGTGACATATCTAGTGTTGAGGCTAGCAGGAGTAACAGGCAGCTAGGAGAGGGGAGGGAAGAGAGGGATTATGAGCTAGAATTAGAGAGAGAGAAAGAGCAAGAGGATCATGGGCAGGAAAGAGAAGATGAGCAGGCCATACAACAAGGGAAAGGGGCCGTACAACAGGAAATAAACGTCCGTATAGTAGTCTTTGGAATCCGTGTAGCAATAGCAACAAATTAGCATCCGTACCGCTAGTAGATTAGCGTCCATACAACTTGCCTTGGGAGTCATGAAACAGCCCATACAGTAGCGATGAATGCTCTGTACAATCAACCTTGGGGTGCATACCTCTTCCTTACAACCAGCAATTGATGCAATTCAGCCACCTTGGCTCACATGCCAATCAAAAGTTATGTTCGTACAGCAGCATTGAAAGCACCGTACAGTTGGTACGGACACCTTAAATGCAATTCTTGTAGTCTATATAGATGTATGGATTGCCTCGAGATGCATATGGGCCAAAAATCCAAGGAGTCAAGCCTTCCTTGGACTTCATATAGTGTGCCCTCTTCACCTTGGAATGTGTGAAAGAAGAGAGAGAAAACCAATGTCCAAAATCTCGCTTTTTGCCTTGGAAGGAGAGGAAGAGGGTAGATGTGCATGAGGGGCTGCCCCATCCGTAGAACAATTTTTGGAATCCGTGCAACAACAGTAGCAACAAATTAGCATCCATACAGCAAGCAGATTAGCATCCGTACAACCTGCCTTGGGAGTCGTGAAACAACCCGTGCAATAGCGATGAATGATCTGTACAATCAGCCTTGGGGTGCGTACCTCTTCCGTACAGCCAACAATTGATACAATACAGCCACCTTGGCTCACATGCCAATCAAAAGTTCTATCCATACAGTAGGCTAGCAATTCTTGCAGTCTGTACAGTTGTACGGAGTGCCTCAAGATGCATGCGGGCCAAAAATGCAAGGAGTCAAGCCTTCCTTGGACTTTGTATGGTGTGCCATCTTCACCTTGGGATGCATGAAAGAAGAGAGAGAGAGAGAAGACCAATGTCCAAAATCTCGCTTTTTGCCTTGGAAGGAGAAGAAGAGGGTAGGTGTGCATGAGAATTAATGCTCTAACCCTTGCAAACCAATCAAACATTGGTTTGCCCCTCACATTAAAATCCTAACCCCTTCTAACCAATGAAACATTGGTTTCCTTGGGCCTAACTTTAAGACCCCTCTAAACCTTGCCTTGCCCCTAGCAAGTAGGCCTAGTGTGTGCACCTAGGGACTTCTGGGAAGTGTCGCTTCCCCTGAGCTAGCTCCCTAAGCCAAAGTTAGTCACGGTTCATAAACTTCACATCCCCGTGACATACCCTCCTCTTGAAACAGCGAACTATCAAGTTTGCTACTATAAACATAAACAACCAGCAATGATGCTATGGTCTAGGAGAGCACGCAAGTCCATCCATATATCAATGCATCATCCATGTGGAGTGACTAGTACACTCATCATAGAAGTGTCGTAGCAGATGTACTGTCAGCAAACAATACCTCGGGTGAGACATACAGTGTCACCAAGCAACTTCTAGATACCGTGAGCCTATCTGTTAACAAGGGGGTGGAGGAACTACCCCCCTCTTGAGCATCAGGCAATGCTCCAGACCTATGCTCTACTGAGCCTGAAGGAGCTACAACCGAAGTCAGCTCAAAGCACAACAACTGAGTGGACTACACCACTTTGAGTGAAATCTTCTAGTTCACTCGCCTCCAATAACTTGAACCACACACACATCACAATAATGGATCCTAGGGACATAAATCCCGGTACTCGAAATCCTTTTAGACTTGCATCACCGCAAGCTGAATCGGTTCAACCGATCTATACTAGACTTGGATCCTTGTCCCATGGTTCAAATCAAAAGCCAACCAGCATGTACTAAATGAACCATCCTGCAAATTACCATGCAAAGCTAGCAAGGAATAAACATCCTGCAAATAACAAAGCAACCTAGAAAGAGGAGACTCTCCAATTTCTGGCTGTTACAGTTATCCATACCAATATTACTCCTTTTTACCAAAGGAAAACAAATCTCCTAGTGCACATGGCTGTCCTTTTTCGCTTCTTGTGCTCCCATAGGTTGTTTCCATTTACGATTGGGGCAATCTTTGGCCTGACGGTGCTCTTCTTTGCAAAGGAAACACTTTCCAACTTTAAATAGGGCTTGCCATTCCTCAGGAGACAATCTCTCTCTGGTATTGGGCTTACTATTAGGTCGTTGGTCCACATCAAACTTGACTTTGGTTGTCCTGGCAAATTTCCTTTTCGTGAAAGAGTCATCCATCTGCTTACCTTTTAATCCTAGAGTCATCCCTTGCATGAGAGCATAGGCTGTAGTAGCATTCTCAATCAGTTGAGATATGTTGGAGACCTTTGTCTTGGTGCAATAGTCACGAAGCTCCTTTGGCAGCCCACAACAATACTTTCCAGCATTAGAGGCTGTTGAAGAAGAAGTTGAAGCAGGTTTGACAAGCCCCCAGAGGTTTTCCCTCATCAATGCAAACTTAACTTTCATCTGCCATGTGTGAAAGCCTTTACCATTGAACTTATCAATATTCAAGAAGGTAGCCATGAGAGGGTCTAACCCAAAATGGGCAGTGTCTACTCTCTTGAGTTGAAGAGCTTCAAAGTACACGCATTTAGTGTAGCAAAGACTTGTAACCAAACTCCATAGCACTAGAGTCATCCAGACGACTAGCAAAGAGTGGTGTTGATATAATATGGTATGCACGTGTGTCCACATGGTTTGATAGCCATGACATTTAGATGGACTGGCTTCCCCCCTTTCAGTATAGCATGAATGCACCGCTCGAGATGATCCCACAAGATGAGATCAACCATATCATATGGTGGTCCAACTCCAGCTCCATATGTCTCGAACTTGGGGGGGAGACCAAGAGTTCCCCACTAAGATCCAGCTCTATCATGCCCACTTCTTGAGGGTATCAAAGTATGGTCTCATCATCAGGCCTCAATATCTCAAGGATAGGAGAGTCTCGCATGAACTGAGGATTGCCATCAGACAGCTATGACATCAGCTGAGGATTGAGGTAGGGAGAGCTGCAAGCATACCCAGAGAGCAGCAGATTGCAGGCTATGCACGATGGGGGAGGTTGAGACAAAGGAGTATTTTCTATGTGTTTGCCCAGTCTACTATGAGATCCGGGGATGGTACCACTGTCTCTACCAGGAGGGGCATGGCTTTGGTCTGCTTACACGACTGATCTACTTTCTCGACCAAGTCTGTTTTTGGCTCCATCTGATTGAGATGTGACGACATTGAGATACACTAGTACAATAGACTAGAGAGCAGCAAAAGGGGATTCCACAGGACACTGGGTTCAACCAAGCACAAACATGTGTCACAGACTTCTATACATCTGAGTCAATTCCAGGGGAGGTTGAGGAGGAGGAGCTAGATGAGATAAGGGCATCATGGATTAGCAGTGAGAGCTGCCACCACGACGCCATCGGAGGAGATATGTAGAGACCACATGCGGCATGGAGAGTGACCAAAGCACACACTATCGAGGTTCCGCCTATATCAGCTCTCCTCAGAGGAGACCGCCAGAGATGAGGCGTCACCCTTGACGTAGCCCATCGGATATAGAAATCGAGGAGAGCGCGCCCTTCACTACCACGAGAGACAGCTCGACAGACGCAAATATGAGAGCTCTTTGTGTCTCATCAAAGAGCCACCATATTTCCTAAATACATTAAAACCAAAGGGTAATTCGTTACACACACGAAGTCACCACTTAATCAATTGGAGAAGAAGAACACAATCACACCACGGAAGCGACAGCAGACTGGGTACAATCTCCCCCCCTAGATGAGTGGCTCACGCTTCCTCATTTAGAGTATTTATGATCTTTCATAAAAGCACCAAGGAGCCCAAATCATCCCTCTCATCTAAAAATGACGGATTTGCTTTACATAGCCATCTTAGGCCCAAAAAGAATTGTTCACCATAAAATTTATTGCTCAAACTTGCAATAATAAAGCAAATACAAATGGCCCATGGCCATGTATAATGTGCTGTGTGACACCTTGATCGGTACCCTTGCATGAACTCCAATCCTCGGTATGAGTTCCATCATCTGTACTCAAGCCTCCAATTACATTAGTTATTAACAATCGATTGAACGAATCACCGAATCAACTGATCCCAACATAATCGCGCTCAAGCACAATAATCAAGCACAACACCAATAACACTAGCGACATCAGTATTAACATGGAATCACCCACAATACCGATCATCTAGCATTGTGGGGGTTAAAGGTCACTGTGCCTTAACCCCGGTTATGTACAATACTCAAACACATATATATATGAATGAAAAAGAAGATTAGGGTGGTTCTACACCCACCAAACTTGTGTGGCTCTCTGTCTCTCTCTCTTGCTCTCTCTCCCTCTTCCGTTCTTGCTTCCGTTGAGAGCACTCTCAACTGGTATCAGAGCCCGGGTGATCTAGCTGAGCGTACGTGAATGCTTGGAAGCTCAGCAGCTCTGTGGGAGGAAGGAGAAGCTCTGTGGGAAGCTTTGTGGGTGACTTTACTTGCATCCGAGTGTGCAGAGACCTTGGAGGAACCTTTGGAAAAGTCACTTTGGCTTTACGAAGTGGTTTTGAGAGCCTGTTAAGAGCTTTCAAAGAAAAAGTCGTTTTTTGAGCTTTTCCCTGTTCCGTTCGATGACAGAGACTCCGTATTGACTTGTAGAGGCAACTATTGCTTGCTTTTGGTGTCCACATTACTTCAAGAGCTTGGAAACACCTTCATTCTTGAATCTGGGATCATTTTAGTGGATTTCTGACTCACTGTGTCAGTTCCTGCGTTTTTTGCTCGGGTGTTGGAACTCAAGTTTGGAGCAACCATTTGCAGATCTGTCAGTTCCGGTGGACTCAAGAGGTCCTAAAACTTCTATGTTGCTCAATCATTCGCACTCCGATGGAGTTTATAGATAGCTCTGTTTCCAAAAGCGTTTTTAGTCCGTGTGTTGGACCCAGTGATTGAGACCACGGTTTCCAAAACCGTCTGTCCCATTGTGTTCCGGACGCCCAAAAACCCCTACCTATCAGTTCTTGCATGATTTGGTGGAGGATTTTCAGAGTTATAAATCTCTGTGTATTCGATTTCGTCTCTCTGTTATGCATTTTTCATACTAAGGTTTTGAAACCTTAGATTTATGCCACATGGCAGTGGATAAGTGTTGACTCCCATTTCTCACTCATCGGTTGGGATTTTGGAGTTCTGGCAGAAGAGAGATATTTGCAGATTTTCTTGCTGATTCCGATTATGCAATGGCGCCCATGTTTTGAAGCATCTCAGGTTCTATTTTCAGTAGCGCTCATTACCGTGGGACTATGATTTCTTGAGCATACCTTATGCAGATCACTCTGGTTGCAGTTTGAGCAGTGTAGTTTGAGCAGTGTGCGCTCATTCGTGGTATGCATTGGGTTGTAATGGATGATTTATAGGCCATTTGGATGCATTGCGATCCTTGTTGGATGCGCTGATAGGCCCAAATTGCCTTGTGGGATTCTATTTTTTATGGACGCTTTGCATATGGATGCTATTTTATGCTGAGGGACAGCTTTGAAACATTGCAGGTGATGCACTGATAGTGCTATGCTCTCTTGGATGAGACATTATTGATGCATATGCCAGTGGACAGTGTTTATGCTTGAGTCATTTGGCACTTATTAGCATTTTCTTTTGGGCCAGATTTGCTCATATGGATGCATAGTATATGCACATGAGTCAGATGCATCTTTTGATGCTTTGAGCTTTGAGCTTTGGTGATATTTCAGTCTATTGTGGCATACACATTTGGTGCACCTAGTATTTGGTGTGATTCTCTCTTGCAGGTACTCGCATTTGGGATTTTGCTTTATTTGCATCATGGCATCCTCTTCCACGTCTGAAAAGGAGTTTTTCAGCATTAGAAAGTTTGATGGGACAAACTTTTCTTTGTGGAAAGAACAAATTAGGGATGTGCTTATTCAAAAGAAGCAGATTAAACCCTTGGCAGGGATTGAAGCTAAGCCTGCAAATATGTCTGAGGATGATTGGAATGAGTTGGATGCATTAGCAAAGTCTACTATTAGACTTCATCTTGCAGAGTCAGTTTATTTCACAGTAGTAAATGAGCAGACTACTGAAGATTTGTGGAAGAAACTGTGTGCCACTTATGAGAAGGAAACTGCCTCTAATAAAGTTTACCTCATGAAGAGGTTGTTTGAGCTGCAGATGAAGGAAGGGGTCTCCATTGCTTCTCATTTGAATGAATTCAATATTATTTTCAGCCAGCTTCAGGCTCAGAAAATGAATTTTGATGTGGAGACTAAGGCAATATTTCTCTTATGTTCATTGCCATCCTCATGGGATACCTTCCGTACAGCTGTCAGTAACTCTGCACCTGGTGGAGTACTAAAATTTGATGATGTTGTGGGTAGCTTGTTGGCCGAGGAGATTAGACGGAAGTCTATGGATGGCAACAAGCAGGATGCAGCCTTAAATGTGCAAAGGGGCAGATCACAGTTCAGGGGGAAGTCCCAAGAAAGAGGGAAGTCTCGTAGCAAATCCAAGGCATGAAACATTGAGTGTTACCACTGTGGCAAGAAGGGCCATATGAAAAAGGATTGCTACAAGCTAAAAAGAGAGCAAAAGGATAAGAAAAAGAATGCAAATTGGGGTGCAAATCAAAAGGAAGAGAGTCCAAGGGAGGACAAAGGAAAAGTGAAGATCGAGGAGATCAATGCAGTCACACACGATAGTGACAATGATGTTCTCTTCATGTCTACTTTACCTGCAGAGTTGCTTACCACTTCAGATGATGCATATTCCCAGGATTGGATTTTGGATTCTGGTGCTTCATTCCATGTTACTCCCCATAGGGAATGGTTCTCCACTTATGATAGTGGAAAGACAGGTTGTGTGCATCTTGGAAATGACTATGCATGTGACATAGTGGGAGCAGGTGACATAAAGTTTTCTTTTGCAAATGGGTCTGCATTTTTTTTGAAACATGTGAGACATGTACCTAAGCTGACCAAGAGTCTTATTTCAGTGGGTCAGCTAGATGATGCTAGTTTTCACACCACTTTTGGCTTTCAGAGTTGGAAAATTCAGAAGGGCTCTATGCTTTTGGCCAGGGGTGCCAAGTGTGGGACTTTGTATCCCTTACATGTATCAGGGGTATTTGATCATGTTGTTGCAATAACCGAGCAGCCAAGCACTTCTTTGTGGCATTGCAGGTTGGGGCACATGAGCCAGAATGGAATGAAACTCTTATGCCGTTTGGGTTATGTACCACATTTGAGTTTCTCTGATTTTGAATTTTGTGAGCATTGTCTCTATGGGAAGCAGACTAAATCAGCCCATAAAAGAAGGGGAAAGAAAGAGTTTGAAAAGCTTGATTTAGTGCATTCATATGTATGCGGTCCCATGCCTACACGGTCATTAGGTGGGGCTGATTACTATGTGACATTCATTGATGATGCAACTAGGAAAGTGTGGGCTTATGCTATAGCTCGAAAGAGTGATGTGTTCCAGGTATTTCAAAAATGGCTGGCCTTGGTTGAGAATCAGTCAGGTAGAACGCTTAAATGCCTACGGACTGACAATGGTGGAGAGTATCTCTCTCATGACTTTCAGCATTTCTGTGATACACGTGGGATTAAGAGGGAGCTCACATCCCCTCATACTCCAGAGCAAAATCCAGTTGCAGAAAAGATGAACCGTACCATTCAAGAAAGATTGCAATGCATGCTTTCCAATGCAAGTCTTTCTGGTGGTTTTTGGGCTGAGGCAATGAAGACTACAGTGCACGTGATCAATAGATCACCTAGTAAGAGTTTGGATGGTGGTATTCCTGAAGAGGCATGGAGTGGAAAGAAGCCCTCTTACTCTCATTTGCGTATATTTGGGTGTGAGGCATATGCACATGTGCCAAAAGAGCTTCGAAAGAAGCTAGATCCTAAGTCTAGGAAATGCATCTTTCTAGGTTATGGTGAAAGTGGAGAGATGGGCTATCGTCTCTGGGATCCAGAAGCAAAGAAGATCATACGCAGCCATGATGTGTCTTCAATGAGAAGAAGATGCATAAGGCACCCATGAGGGATGTGGAAATGAGGAGAATCACTTTCCAGGATGTGAATCCACCTGCATATGTTGATAGACAGCAAGCTGTCCATGCACCAAATGTGCAAGAAATGGTGCCACCAAGTACTCCCACAGGTATACAATCAAGGGTAGATGATGGATCATCTATTGGTGGAAATGATGAGCCAAATGTGGCTGATATGCAAATGGGACAGCAAGCTGAAATGCCCTTGAGAAGATCATCTAGAGTGTCTAGACCACCTGATAGGTTTGTTCCAGGGGTAGACTATGTGATGCTTACTGATTGCGGGGAGCCTTCTTGCTATAGAGAGGCTATGATGCATGAGGATCAACACAAGTGGGAGTATGCTATGCAATCAGAGATGAGTTCACTTATGAAGAATAAGACTTGGGACTTGGTTTCTTTGCCACATGGAAAGAAAGCATTGCCATGTAAATGGGTCTACAAAATGAAGGTCACAGGTGATGATGTGCCTAGGTACAAGGCCCGTTTGGTTGCTAAAGGGTTCAAGCAAGAGAAAGGTGTGGACTTTGATGAGATATTCTCTCCGGTTGTGAAGATGACCACACTTAGATGCATGCTTGGACTAGTGGCATCAGAGGATATGGAGCTTATGCAGATGGATGTCAAGACAGCTTTCTTGCATGGGGATTTGCATGAGGAAATTTACATGGTGCAGCTAGAAGGCTTTGAAGAAAAGGGCAAAGAGCATTTAGTTTGCAAGCTGAAGAAGAGTCTCTATGGTCTTAAGCAAGCACCTAGAGAATGGTATCAGAAGTTTGATGCTTTCATTCGGTCCCAGGGTTTTAGAAGGAGTGAAATTGATCACTGCCTCTACACTAAAAGGGCTAAGGATAATAGCCTGATAACCTTGGCACTATATGTGGATGATATGCTATTGGCTAGCAAGAATACTTATGAGCTAGATGCATTAAAGGCCAAGTTGCATGAGGCCTTTGATATGAAGGATTTGGGACTTGCAGGTCATATTCTTGGTATGCGCATCACGCGTGATCGGAGTAGGAAACTCCTTTGGCTTTCACAAAAAGAGTATGTTACAAAAGTATTGCAGCGTTTCAATATGGAGGGGGGGAAGGCAATGAGTACTCCATTGCCTCCATATGTGAAACTGAGTCATACAGATAGTCCCAAATCAGATGAGGAAAGGGCCATGATGGCCAAGGTTCCTTATGCATCAGCAGTTGGGAGTCTTATGTATGCTATGATAGCTACTAGACCAGACATTGCATTTGCAGTGGGAGTTGTTAGCCGGTATATGGCTAATCCAGGAAAGAGGCATTGGGAGGCAGCTAAGTGCATCATGAGGTACATGAAAGGTACCAAAGAGATGTGCATCTGCTTTGGTAAAGGAGACATGCGTGTACTTGGGTACACAGATTCAGACTATGCAGGGCATGTGGATAGTAGGAGATCCACTTCTGGTTATGTGTTCACCTTTGCAGGTGGTGCATTGTCGTGGATGTCTCGCGCACAGAAGTGCGTTGCTTTGTCTACCACAGAGGCTGAGTATGTTGCAGCCACAGAGGGTTGCAAGGAGGCTATATGGCTTGATCGGCTAGTGGAAGATTTGGGGATTCATACAGGTGTACCGACATTGCATAGTGATTCCATGAGTGCTATTCAGCTAGCACGAAATCCGGTCTTTCATGCAAAGACCAAACACATTGAGGTCAGGTACCATTTCATCAGGGAGGTACTTGAGGACAAGCACATAGAGCTTGTCAAGGTTCATACAGATGATAACCCTGCAGATATGCTGACGAAGAGTCTACCTAGTCAGCGGTTTGAGTATTGTCGTGTATTGATGGGCATTGGATAGTATGCTCACTGGTTATTCTCCCTTAAAGGCACATTGTCCTTTAAGTGGGAGGTTGTGGGGGTTAAAGGTCATTGTGCCTTAACCCCGGTTATGTACAATACTCAAACACATATATATATGAATGAAAAAGAAGATTAGGGTGGTTCTGCCCACCAAACTTGTGTGGCTCTCTGTCTCTCTCTCTTGCTCTCTCTCCCTCTTCCGTTCTTGCTTCCATTGAGAGCACTCTCAAGCATGGCAAAACACAAGCTAGTCAAGCGTCCCCAACTAACCACACAAAGTATCCACTAGGACTATGTACTTTGCCATAGTCACACTTGACTAAAATAATAATGTCCAAAGCAAGATATATATCAGAAATATAATTTCCATAACATCCCTCTTGCTTGGATTGCAACTAACCTCAGTTGCGTGTTTGATTATAGGAACTAAGGAGTTTTGGAAAAGTTTGGAAGAATCGCTCAGGCATCCACTGAGCATCATCTCTCAGATGGTTTTTAAATTTGAGCAAGTATTTAGTATAGATATTTCTTTTTCGGGACGAGGTCTGTTGATGATCAATAATGCATTCGGGTTCTAGAATTTATTCTTCATCAACAATCAATGGGGCCTCTTCATAGACAGGATAAATAGGTAAAGGTCCTTTGAAAGGCTTTAAGAGGCTGATATGGAAAGCATTATGTATTTTCCAATTTTCAGGTAATTCAAGCCTATAAGCTAGATCATTGATTTTCTGAATCACCTTGAATGGTCCATAAAGATGTGGGGACATCTTGATTACTAGCCATTTCTCAACACTTCAACCTTCTTTTCTCAATCCAAAGAAGTACATAATCGCCTTCTTTAAAAAGCATGTGTTTTCGTTTCTTATTAGCTTGTTTTATGTACTTCTCTTGAGCGATTGCAATGGCTTCTCAAACCTTTTTGAGAATATTTTGATAGTCATGGGTAAATGCATCCGCTGCCTCCACTCTATGGATCAGTCGTGTGATAGGAATAGGTAAAACCTTCCCATAAATAATCTCAAAGGGTGCTCTTCCAGTTGCAGAATGAGGAGTATTATTATAAGCAAACTATAAGAGATGAATGTATTTGTCCCAAGTCTTTGGTTGACTTCCCACATAAGCTCTTATCATATCCATAATAGTACTATTGGTAACTTCAGTTTGTCCATTCGATTCTAGATGAAAAGTTGATGAGAAATCTAACTTAGTGCCTAGATTATGAAATAATGCAGTCCAAAAATTACTGCAAAACTTTGAATCTCGATCAAACACTATAATCTTTAGCAAGCCATGGTGAACAAAGATATGTTTGATGAATAAATATGTAGCTTGCTGAGCTGTTAAAGTCTTCTTGCATGGGATGAAATAAGCTTTCTTACTAAAGCGATCTACTATCGTCCAAATCATATCATTTTGATTTGTTGTAGTAGGAAAACCTGTTATGAAATCCCTAGATATTTGTTCCCAAGGTTGTGTAGGAATAGGCAAAGGCATTAGCAATCCTAGGGTCTTTCCTTTGTAACTCTTGATCTTCTGACAAGTGATGCATTTGCTACAAACTTCGCCACATCTTTTCTTATACTAGGCCAATGAAATTCTCTTGCTATCACTTGTAAAGTGGTAGTTACTCCCCTATGTCCCATATATGGTGGTTGGTGCATTTCCTCCATTACAATTTGTCTAAAGGGTCGAGTGATGTATAATTTCTTTTGATAAAAGAGGTATCCATTATTGCATGAATAGTCCAACATAGGATTCCAATTATTATTCTCTAATTTGTTCCATATATCAGAAAAGTCTGGATCCCCTTGATAAGAATTCTTCATACCTTTGAAAGGCTGGGTCTCTACAATAGTGATGTGATTAATACTTGGCTTTCTGCTAAGAGCATCAGCAACTATATTTTCCTTTCCAGGTTGATACTAAATCATGGGCTGAAAACTCTATATAAATGATGCCCACTTGATGTGCCTATTGAAAATTAATGGCTATGTACTTGGCTGGTCGGTTTTGATAAGAAACTCAGCTCCCATCAAATAGTGTTTGCACATTTGTAAGGCATGCACAACAGCGGTTAATTCTTTATCATATGTGCTATAATTGCATTCCGCTAGTTATAATTTTTGGCTCTCATATGCTATTAGATGTCCATCTTGCATAAGCATGGCTCTAATTCCATATCCACTAGCATCGGTTACAACTACAAAGAATGGTCTAGAGAAATCAAGTAGTTGCAACACAAGAGCTTGTGTGAGAGATTTTTTCAAGGCTGTAAAGATTCATCTTGATGCTCGGTCCATAAGAAATGCTTAGCTTTCCTAAGGTCTGTCAATGGATGTGCAATGTATGCGAAATTCTTGACGAACTTTCTATAAAAGCTACACAATCCCAACAATGATCTTAATTCATGTATATCTCGGGGTTTAGGCCATGTGACTATGCACTCAATCTTCTTTGGATCCACTCAAATCCCATCGGCAGATACAATGTGACCCAAATACTCTATCTGATCTTGAAAGAAACTGCTCTTTTTAGGATTTATATACAATTGATTTTCTTTTAAGAGTGAAAAGACTAGCTTTAGATGTTCCTTATGGTCCTCAATATCTTTACTAAACACCAGAATATCATCGAAAAATACTACCACACAATCTTGGTGTTTAAGAAAGATTTGGTTCATCATTCAACTAAAAGTAGCTAGAGCATTAGTTAGCCCAAAAGGCATAACTAGGAACTCATAGTGTCCCATTTGAGTTCTAAAGGCAGTCTTGTATATATCCTCTTCTACCATATGAACTTGATGATAGCCGGAATTGAGATCTATCTTATTGAAGACCTTGGCCCCTTTCAATTTGTCCAAAAGATCATCAATCTAACGAATTGGATATTTGTTCTTCATTGTGACTTTGTTTAGTGCACGATAGTGTATGCACATTCGATAGGTTCCATTTTTCTTTTTGACTAATAAGACAGGTGCTCCATAAGGAGAACTACTGGGTCTTATCAATCCTCTCTCTATCAGTTCCTCCACTTGCTTTTGAATTTCCTTTTATTCTATCTGATTGACTCTATAAGGGGCTTTGCAAGATGGAGTATTTCTCGGTAGGATTTCTATCCTATGATCTTCAGGTCAAGAACATGGCAGTCCAGGTGGTAAATCCTCTAAGAAATAATCAAAAATTTGAGAAAGAAACTTTTGGAGTGTAGGCTTAGTGTTTGGCTAGATAGCCGTTACCGTATTCACCAAAATTAGATATGTCTTCTCGCATTTTCTAATTGCTCTTTTGGCTTGTGTGTGGTTGAGTAAAGGACTGATCTCAGGTCTCATTGAGCTTTTCAGACATATTTCTTGTCTGTCCTTCTCAATCCACATCTGATGTGAATCGTAATCTATCTTAGGATTATATTGATGCCTCCATGGCATTCCTAAGATGATGTTCACTCCCTGTAGGGGTGCCACTAGAAAGTCTCGTGTATCCTTGTAGGGTTTGATTGAGATTTGACCTTATAGTTTGATGGGAAAGACTCTAGGTTTAGCTTTGCTAAGGTTCTTTCCGAAATGAAATCATGTGTACTACCATCATCATGCAAGATAACAACCTCTTTGCCATTAATGAAACCTTTCATCTTTAGAAGAGCATGACAATTATACTTACCTCTCTCTTGCTTGGCTGTTTCGTCGTCGATCATGTGCACTTTCGCCGTCGGGGTCTTCTTTCTTTCAAGACACTCAATGGCTATGTGTCCCACCTTGTTGCACTTGAAACACCTTATTTCTTTCTTTGGAAAATTCCCACTGTTCGGCTTCGTAGAGGAATCTGTCTTCTGTGGAACAAAACCATTTTTAGATTTAAAGAAGGGCTTTTTATCAAATCTCTTTTTCTTATGGAAGGGTACATGCTGTTCTGAATCTTTCCCTTCTTTTGGGATCCCATTCTTCGTTTCACAATTCATTGCAAGAGAAATTGCAAAGCTCAGTGAGCGAGGATGAAACATGCTAATCTCGGCTCTCAACTTAGACTTTAGACCTACATACTTTTTGCATTGATCTCGCTCATTAACTTTCCTTAAGGACTGTAATTGGATCAACATTTGCCGAAATCTATCAGTATATGTAGAGATCATTTCCTTATCGAACTGCTTGAAAGTATCCCAGTGTTTTCTAGCTTTTGCTTTGAAATGTGAGGGAAGAAAATCTCTCTTCATGAGCTTTTAAAAAGACTTCTAAGATTTTGGTCGCCTTTTATTGTGCTTAGTGATGTCACCAAAGTGCAGCACTCTCTACTAAATGATTTGCAGCACATTTAATCTTATCTTTTTCAAAGAATTTCTCCCCTGAAAAATAATCATCTAGCTGACTGATCCAAGACAAGATAGTGCGTGCTTCTTTCTTTCCATCGAAATTTTGAAATGAGAAAGCTTTTCTACTTATCTTACTCTCCTTCCTCGAATTTTGTGCTCTCAATGTGGCTTTGATTGTCCTAATAATAGTATCATCGTCGGAGTCATCGTTGGATGACTCATCATTAGATGAATGTCTCTTCCTTTTCTTACCATTGATTTTCTTTTCCAATCTCTCCCTATGCTTATGCTCATTGGCCAATTGTGCCTAAAGTGCATCTAACTACTCTTGGAGCATGGGTGGTTGTGGCTGATCCACCATGATAATGCGATAAATACAAATAAAGTGGAACAGAGAAAAATAAGGATACTAAGTGTATGAGAATTAAACGAATGCAAAAGTGTAATTCGAGTGTATGGTAAGAAATGGATGGCGGAAGATACTAAGTGTATGAAATATAAAGCAAAAGAAATCACTTATCTCGCTCTTTGATCGGAGGTAGAAAAGGACTAGAGTGGGAGATATGTGACCAATGATGTCACTCGTAGTCATCCTTGTGCTCGACCGATCTCCAATTAATTGTTCGGTGATTCGTGGTTCCAATCGCCTTCTTGATTCGAGCTTCTTCAAATTTTTCTTTACCTTTTCTTCTTCTCTTTTTTTTTTTCAAAATACGCCTTTGATGGTAAGTGAAACGGCCTCGTACTTTGTGTTGCAGATCGCCAAAGAGAGAGGAAAAACGTCTTCTTTTTGAGAAACTTAGAGCACGCTCTCTTTTTTTTAAAAATAAAACAAATCCTTTAGAGGACCCTTGGAGGGGTTATTTTCCCAAGGGCGGTGGCACGAAATCTATCACTGTCTACATCCACACGATTCCACAGAGGTCTGAGGCTTAGAGGTGATCTTAGAGTTTGCACGGTTAGCTGACTGCAGCGACTGCTGATCTCGGTCAGAGGCTACTCAGTGCTCCAAAGTCCGTGAGAATGTGATGGGTTGGTGCGTGCGAAGTTCGAAGTCCTGCAGTGGGCGCACTGACACAGATATGAATGGATGAGCTGAAAGCGGGCTGCTGCGACTGCTATCCTTGCACTCCATGGGTAGGCGCGTAGATCGAGAAGAGTCTTCCAAGGTCTCTAGGCGACTGACCTTCGCTATTGCTGCTGTGCAGTCTGACAAAAGAGACTACAGATTGCTGCTAACGAGGCACTGAGATAACACGGTTGTGCATAGAGTCCATGGCCAAAGGCTTCCAAAGGTGGCTGCTGCACAGGCGCCGATTCTGAGAAGGCGACAACGAGAAGAACGGGGTGTTAATAGCTTGTAGGGCATTGATATTTTCATTTTTACTTTTTGTGTCATCTCAATCGTCAGTAGGCACTAGTGAAATAGCACGTAATCCCTCACTCAGACTGAGATGACGTGATTGATCGAGGGCAC
This sequence comes from Dipteris shenzhenensis, assembly GCF_047967505.1. NCBI lineage: Eukaryota > Viridiplantae > Streptophyta > Polypodiopsida > Gleicheniales > Dipteridaceae > Dipteris > Dipteris shenzhenensis. Next base: position 24,639,901 of record NC_141624.1, on the reverse strand, counting down.
CACTGATAATCCGTATAGCCTGTGGGCATTAAGCTATCCTAGTGACCCTCGAGCCTCATTCAAATTTTGATGCAGAGCTTCACCTCTCCAAACCTTAGAGCGTACCAAGGCTCTGATACCACTAACACAACAGACTGGGTACAATCTCCCCCCCTAGATGAGTGGCTCACGATTCCTCATCTAAAGTATTTATGATATTTCATTAAAGCACCAAGTAGCCAAAATTATCCCTCTCATCCAAAAATGAGGGATTTGCTTTACATAGCCATCTTAGGGCCCAAAAAGAATTGTGTCCACTATAAAATTTATTGCTCAAACTTGTAATAATAAAGTAAATACAAAATTAGCCCATGGCCATGTATAATGCGCTGTGTGACACCTCGATCGATACCCTCGCACTAACTCGAAACCTCGCTATGAGTTCCATCGTCTATACTCAAGCCACCAATTACATTAGTTATTAACAATCGATTGAACGAATCACCGAATCAACCGATCCCAACATAACTGTGCTAAAGCACAATAATCAAGCACAACACCAATAACACTAGAGACATCAATATTAATATGGAATCACCCACAATACCGATAATCTAGCATGGCAAAACACAAGCTAGTCAGGCGTCCCCAACTAACCACACAAAGTTTCCACTAGGACCCCCACCGCGTCTGGTGCACTCTTATGTACTTTGCCATAGTCATACTTGACTAAAATAATAATGTCCAAAGCAAGATATATATCAAAAATATAATTTCCATAACATACATGGAGCCTGGACATGTACTCAAAGCATTAGCTTTAAGCACTTGACATTCTCATGGTGCTATGTTGCTATTTTTTTGTTACTAGTTTAGCACTCTAGCACTCAGCAAGGGCCTTAGTGAGCCCTTTGTTTCAGCCCATAGTGGCTTGTTGAGTTACTTTTGGCTTTGTACTTTGTCTCATAGGTCTGCGAGGCCTCCTGCGGATGTTAATACATATATATATATCACACACACACACTCTCTCTCTCTCTCTCTCTCTCTCTCTCTCTCTTACATGTTGTCTCTCTCTGATTGTGTGAGCTTTATCAATACAACCAGTTGTTCTCCCCCCCCCCCCCTCTCTCTCTCTCTCTCTCTCTCTCTCTCTCTCTCTCTCACCGTCACCTGTATCTTCTTCAGCGCAGGCTAGCCAGCCCCAAGGCTAGGCTAGCTAGGTCACAGACCGTACAAGTCAACGCAGGTGGGGCCAAGTCGTGCATGTCAGCACAAGCCCATCTCGCAACCAATGCCATCAGCACAAGGCAGCACCACACAAGGGCGGGAGCACTTCGGGTCACAATCAACAGGGTGGGGAGTATTTCACAAGCTAGGTCATGGAGCATTCCATGAGCAGTTCGTCATAGTAGCAACAGTAGCAGGGTTCGGGGTCTTCTCAACCAGCTTTAGTTCTCTTCGATCGGGACACCCTAGGCTGAGCTGAGCCCTTGGATCAGCTTTGGGGGTTAGCTTTAGCAAAAGGGCCTATCAAAATCTATACAAGCCACCATGGAATTCCCGAAGATAAAGACTTTCGCCACTACATCGATTAGAAAGCCCTCTTACTCTGATGTTGCAGCCTCGGCATCAACGCCCAGCCCCTATGCATTGCATTTCAAGCAGAAGATTTTGGATCTAATCCATAAGAGCAAATATACTTTTTACAACAAGAAGTGAGAGAGCTCAGACTTATGGTTGCAGCTCTCGATAGGAAAGTGAAGGAGATGGCAAGAAATGGTAAGCAAGAAAAATCATTGCAAAGGTCATACAAAAGTGCAGCACATCTCCACCAACACCAACACTTGTCTTTACAGTCAAAGAGATGATCACCACTCAAGTAAGTTCAGCCAAGCAAGAGATGGCCATTGTGGCCAACAGCAAAATCAACAAAGATCTTTATGCAGAAGTAAAAGAGCAAGAAACCAGCTATTACAGTTCTTGCTTTTCATTATGTCGACTCTCTCTTTCTGACTCTCTGTTTGGTTATGGAGCATATCTTTCATTGGATGCATAGATTTGACTATTCTCCAACATATGGTATTAGATCTGCGGTGATGGACTCCATGCATGAAGGGTGAAAAGCTTACTAGAACAAATTTCCCTGCATGGGAGCTTGGTCTACGTCTTTATCTGATGGAGAAGAGTCTTTGGTTTGTTGTTGCCAATACTGAGAAGAAGCTAAACAATAAAGAGACTACTGAGAAGAGTCTGATGGAGAAGAGTCTAATTGTCTTTATCTGATGGAGAAGAGTCTTTGGTTTGTTGTCGCCGGTACTGAGAAGAAGCTGAACAATAAAGAGAGTGCTGAGAAGATCCAACTATGGGAGTCAAGGAATGAGAAGGTACTAGACATCCTTGGAATAAGTACAATCATCATCTTGATTTAACGAAGCAAGCATCTGTGAACTGGGTAACTATTGAGGCTCTCTTTGGGTCGAGGTTGAAGAATTTGAAAGTGATGCTTAAGCAAGAGTTCTTTGGGTTGTGGATGTCAGAAGACCATAAGCTTGGTGAGCATTTGAGTAAGTTACACTCTATCATGAAATAGTTGTCAGATTTGGGTGTATGTGTGCATGAAGATGACTCGAAGGTAGTGTTACTGTCTAGTTTAGTTTACATCAACATTCCTATGAAGATCTCCTTGACTTGCTTTAAAATAATGCTTGATAACCAAGGCAACACAAATCCTTGGCACTCTCTCAACTTCAACCAATACTCCAAGTGTGTTGGGGTAAAGGCCAATGGCCTACCTAGAGCCCAGTATACATACACTATGTACATATATTCTTTCTAATAATAACCTAAGTCTTATCCGAGTGGATTGAGGAACCACCACACCTGGTCTTTCTCTTGGTTGCTCTCCCTGTTGCATCTTGTGCTTCCATTGCTTCCAACCTTCCCCACAACTGGTATCAGAGCTTTGGGGTTCTCTGTCTCCTTCCTGAGCACGGTGAAGAGATCGTGTGAGCTTTTCGGTCAAGCATTCATGAGACAACGAGCCAGGAATAGCTCTCAAAGCGATGCTGATATCTAGAGTTTGATGCAGAATTTTGACCTTAAGTCTTAAATAATGTTGTAGAGGACTTCAAGAGCTACATTTTTGTTTTTTACTTTGTCTCAATCCGATCTCTCTATCAAAAGATATAGCTTTTGCAAAAATAGGCGCTGGAGAGGAGAAATACCTACGCCTTCCTTTGCTCGAGTGTTGGATCCAGAGGTTGAGATCACCATTTGTAGTGCTCTCAGTCCCATTGCATCTGGATGGTACCTCTACTTGTAAAGTTGCTCATCATTCCAAGGTGGATTGATAGAGTTCTGAATCTCTGTGTCGATGGCCATTTCCTTCTCTGTTTCGCCATTTCCACCGTGTATTAGATCTCCCACTACAGGCATCCTTTTGTGATTTCGTCTATTCCATTGGATCCAAGACGGCAGTCCAAAACCTTTACCTACAAATTCCCTTCTTATTCCATGAAGGTTTGAAGGCATGGTGAATCTCTATCTCATCACATTTCTCTCTACAGGAAATTTCTCCAAAGTCCCAAGACCTTCCAGATGGATGCCATGTGGCAGATAAGGGTGACCCCCTTAAGTCAATTTTCTTAAGGTTCTTTTTTTTTCAAAGTCAAATGCATTGTTGACTGGCTATTTCTCCATCACCGGATGGGATTTTGGAGTTGCGGCGGCAGAAGAGAGAAATGTGCAGTTTGAGCCACTGATTTTGCATATGCATTGATGCCCATGTTTTGAGGCATCTGAGTCTTTGCTTTGCTGTATTGGCCATTGTCTTGAGGCCATGATTTTGGGCATACCTTATGCAGATCACTCTAGTTGTAGTTTGAGCCATGTGCGCTCATTCATGGTTTGCATTGGGTCGCAATGGATGCTTTACAGGCCATTTGGATGCATTGTAGTCCTTGTTGGATGCATTGATATGCCTAGATTTCCTTGTGGGATCCTATTTTGATGGATGCTTTGCACATGGATGCTATTTTATGCTGAGGGACAGCTTTGATACATTGCAGTTGATGCACTGATAGTGCTATGCTCTCTTGGATGAGATATTGTTGATGCATATGCCCATGAATAGTGTTTATGCTTGAGCCATTTGGCACTTATTGGCATTTGGATTGTCATTGCAATTGGCATTTTCTTTTGGGCTAGATTTGCTCATATGAATGCATAGTATATGCACATAAATCATTTGCAATTTTTGATGCTTTGAGCTTTGAGTTTTGGTGATATTGCACTCTATTGTGGCATACACATTTGGGTGCATCTGGTATTTGGTGTGATTCTCTCTTGCAGGCACTAGCATTTGGGATTTTGCTTTATTTGCATCATGGCATCCTCTTTCATGTCTGAAAAGGAGTCTTTTAGCATTAAAAAGTTTGATGGGACAAACTTTTCTCTGTGGAAAGAACAGATCAGGGATGTGCTTATTCAAAAGAAGCAGATAAAACCCTTGGAAGGGATTGTAGCTAAGCCTGCAACTATGTCCATAAATAAATGGAATGAGTTGGATGCATTGGCAAAGTCTACCATTAGACTTCATCTTGGGGAGACAATTTATTTCACACTAGTCACTAAACAAACTACAGAAGCTTTATGGAAAAAGCTATGTGCCACTAATGAGAAGGAAACTACCTCTAATAAAGTTTACGCATGTGTTCATGATCTCTAATAACATGGTTCAAGCATTCCCAAATATGATATTGGGACTTAGTATCTTCCTCATTGAACTACCCATTAAAATGGTTGGCAACTCTTGTATACTAGATACACAAAATAGATGAAACCATTTGCATTAAAGTCTATTTATTAATAAAGTTTTTCAACTCATGCATACTAGATACAGCACACTATTCAAAGTTTTGGACTTTCTTGCTTCAAGGAGACTTTTTTCCTAAAGGTCACCTCTATTCAATATCACTTGGTAAACTCCAAAATTGGATAAATATTCAACACCACATGGGTCACCTCCACACAAATGTGAACTAATAAGGCTAATATAATATGGGTCACCTCCACACAAATATGGACTAATAAAGCTAATAATTCACCAATGTTGTAAGTGGTGACATCCACTCAATAATGATGTAGTAAACTCCAAACTTTGGCTCAATTGTAACACTATGCAACTCATCTTTGCATCGTTCTTCTATTTGATAGTGGAAATAAGACAACATATGCAAAGCATTCAACATATAGGTGGTGTACAGATACACCATTTGATCAAATAGTATACTAGGTGGTGTAAAGATACATATTTTTTTGGAACAAGGCATAAAATATGCTATTATATGCTTTTGAATCATCGTTCGGGGTCATTCGTATCATTTTCACCTAATGGGTCAAGTCTACCCAAATGATATTTAATATGTGTGTGGCCACTATCAGGGATTGTGATACATTTTTGAACATCATATCAATGCTTATTTTTAAGACTTTGAGTCCTTGATTTGTGTAATAAATAATACTCCACTTTCTATCAAATCCTCTTTATTTGGAACCCATTCATGTTTGTTTTGCAAGCAACTCTCATAAAGTATTTTTGGGAGATTTTTCAAAGGATTTGGTTCATACCATAAAGTTGTGAATGTTATAGGAATTTCCTTTTCATACCTTGCTATTTGAACAACCTTTGGCACCTAAATTAGGCCACCTTGTCATCCAAGGTTGTGATCAGATGTCCAAACTACAATAAAAGTGTCCTCTTGAATTTTCCCATATGGTACAAACTCTGGTAAGGGACTGTAACCATTCCTTCCACAATATCTTTGAGGGAAAAAACATTTCTCAACTTCTTCCATATCTGCCATCGTATTTCTATCAAATTCAAATCCTTATGACTCATCTCATTCTTGCCAAAAAGATTCAGAGTATTCAATGCTCATTAAATTTTCTTGTCCTTGTAGATATTCAATAGGTGTTTCATTAGACTTGATTATATCCATACTATTATTTGACTGCTCAAGATATTTTTGCATCATACTTCCAATGTGCGAAATAAAGGCTTGCAAGCCTTTCATTTCATCTATGTCAAGTGCTTTGTTTTTTGCAAGAACAAATGTAGTTTCCTCCAATGGAGTTATTTGTTCTAATAAGCATATGGCTCACTCCGTAAATGATCTCCATCCACTAAGTAGTGCTTCCATTGCATCATTAGAGGGTTGTCATGCATGATAAGCTGGAAGTAATATGGATTTGTGTGCCCTATTAGTGCATCATCTCCTTGTTTGAAATGTAGCTCTATGAATGTTTCCCAATCTACCATCCCATAAAAATAGTATCTGACCATGGCAGTCCATTCTTAAATGAAGCAGTGGAGTTGCTCATGGATCGCATGGGTATTGATCATCGCACTTCTAGCATCTATTATCCAGCATCCATGGGACAAACGGAGTGGACCAATGGCCTCCTTTGTAAATCCATGGGAAAAATGGCCAGAGGGAATAGGAGCCAGTGGGACCAGAAGGTCACTAAAGCTGTGTGGGATTACAAAATCACTCATAAAATGTCTACAGGTCACACTCCTTTTGAGTTGGTGTACAATATTGAGGCAGTTTTACCCCTAGAGATAGAGATTCCGACCTTGAGATTGGCACAAGAACAGAGGATGGTAGAAGATGAACATGTAGAGGCTAGGTTGGTACAAGTTGAGAAGTTAGATGAAACTCGATGCCTTGCACAACATCAAACAGAGATCCAAAAGAATCGACAAAAGGTCCGCTTAGATGCTAAAATTTGCAAGGGATGGGAAAGACACTTTGCTGAGGGGGATGTTGTGCTATGCTTTGATAACAGATTGGACCACCAAATGGATAAGAAGTTCTTGCCACTGTGGACTAGTCCATACAAAGTCATCAAGGAATGTAGCAATGGGTCTGTACAAGTTCAGGAGCTGCATGAGCCATACGGCAAGAAGGTGATCAACAAGCTTTATCTCAAGCCCTTCTTTGTGTGTGATGGTCCCAGGCATGGAAATGCTGTGTGCATTCCTTGCCTAGGGAGGGGAATTGTTATGGATAAATTTGACCAAAGTAAAAGGCATAAATATGTGTGTGTGCTTGTATGTGTGGCAATAGTATAATAAAATATGGTGTGCATAAGGCCCAGGGTTAAGGTGGCAGGGCATGACCATGTGCCACCCTTCCATGTAAAACGACCCATAAGGTGTGTTGTACATATTCCATGGTAGTAATAATATAAAATGATAAGATGGCATGGGTCCTCCATGCATCACCCCTCCACCTAGGCAGTCCCATGCCTGCATTTATTGAGATATGACCCAATGACCATGGGAGAAGTAATATAAAATAGGTGGAGATGGATATTATATTGGATTATTCCCTCCATGTAGGATAGGCCCATGTGGGGGGGGGGGTGTAGAAAGTCCAAGAATGTAAGTTAAATAATGGGAAAGTAGGATGAGGTGGCAAGATTCCTTGTGCCAACCCTCCACTTGTCCTCCTAGATGTTTGAACATATTATAAAATTGGGAAGAGACCAAGGGAGTATCTTAGACTTGGGATATGGGGGTTGATGTATGTGGAAAAATGAGGCAAAGGGTTGTCGTACACAATTGAGAGTGCGTAACCGCCTAGCCCACATGGGAGACTCTTCCACACACACCATGCATGTGGGAGGATGCATTTATTGGGAGAGACCCCCTCTCTTGGCTATAAAAGGAGGGGGCTATTCCTTGATGGAACTCGCTCATTCTTGTAAAGCCACCTAGCTAGTACTTTTATTTCCCCCCCCATCTTTCCAATAAAGCATGACTCTCTTCCCTTGATGTCTCCATCTCTACATTCCACCTCCCATCATGTACATGCTCCTCTTCCTCGTCTTCCTTCCCCCTTGTGCCATACTCCCCTCTTCATTCCCACCCCTTTTAATCCTTTTTCCCCACCTATGTTAACGCTTCTTCCCTCACGTTCCCTTTTCCTCCATGGCCCTCGAGCATCACCATGCCTAGCATCTAGCCTCATGCATTGAATTCTTTTCTAGTTAATAGAATTGGTGTGGCTGCTGGGATCGAAATCTCCACAGCTAGTGGTGTAAAATTTGTTACTTCTATGGCTGTGGGTGTAGTAGTTCTGCAGCACCTTCCATGTGTGGTTCTTTACTTCTGTGTCTCCAATCTACGTATCTTCTACTCACACTCCTCCGTATCTTAGGATATGGGGGTTGATGTATGTGGAAAATTGAGGCAAAGGGTTGTCTCACACAATTGAGAGTGCATAACTGCCTAACCCACATGGGAGACTCTTCCACACACACCATGCATGTGGTAGGATGCATTTATTGGAAGAGACCTCCTCTCTTGGCTATAAAAGGAGGGGGCTATTCCTTGATGGAACACGCTCATTCTTGTAAAGCCACCTAGCTAGTACTTTGATTTCCCTCCCATCTTTACAATAAAGCATGACTCTCTTCCCTTGATGTCTCCATCTCTACATTCCACCTCCCATCATGTACATGCTCCTCTTCCCCCTCTTCCTTCCCCCTTGTGCCATAGTTCCCCTCTTTATTCCCACCCCTCTTAATCCTTTTTCCCCACCTATGTTAACGCTTCTTCCCTCACATTCCCTTTTCCTACATGGCCCTCGAGCATCGCCATGCCTAGCGTCTAGCCTCATGCATTGAATTCTTTTCTAGTTAATTGTGTGTGTGTGTGTGTGTGTGTGTGTGTGTGTGAGAGAGAGAGAGAGAGAGAGAGAGATGGTATATAAAATCAAGTATAAGTACAAGAAAATACATTCACAAATGTGCATATTATTATTCACACATCATAACCAAAACAAGAACATGGTGTCATCTCAATTGGTCATATAAGTATCTAATAACATGCTAAAGTCAACGTTTTGCTAATAAATTCTTGTAATAAATCTTGGTAAGCTATTGCATGGATGAAATTGAGAACAAATGCAAGGACTTCTAGACCATCATATCTTTAAATATGCTATATAAATTTTACTACTCAACCAATTAAAATAGAAATTTCAGAATGGTTTAAAAAAACCATGTCATGAAATCATCATAAAGATCAAAGGTTATGGGAAAATATCATACAACTGATGTCATCTCAATTGGTCATATAAGTATCTAATAACATGCTAAAGTCAGCATTTTGCTAATACATTCATGTAATTAACCTTGATAAGCCACATAGACACATACAAAGATATGGTGGTGTAGGGGTAGACTTAGTCTATTTTCTAATTTTTAGTGTTACTATAAATACCAATACTTGTACTTTCATTTCCATTGAACATCAATTGGAGAGATATAAATATCTTTCTCTAAGTCCCTATGAAAAAAAACTATCTTCACATCCAATTGTTCAAGATACAAGACTTGTACAACCACAAGACTCAAAATAGTTTTGATTGAAATCATTTTAATATCAGAGAATATTTCATCAAAGTCTATACCTTTCTTTTGTGCAAACCCCTTTACATCAAGCCTTGCCTTATATCTCATTTTCCCTCCATCTTCTTCCTTCACCCTGTAAACCCATTTATTCAACAATACTACTTTTTTCTTAGGCAAGCGAACCAAATCTTAAGTCTGATTTTGTAACAAAGAGTCTGTTTCCTCTTTCATGCCTCGCTCCCACTCCCTTTTAGAATCTACCTACATTGCTTCTTCATACGTTTTTGATTCACCAGAATCAATCAACAGAACATAATTGAAAGAATGATAAAATCTCTCAGGTGATCTACTTATCCTCATAGACCTTGTAAGTGCACCTGGAGGTTCTTACTACTGTTACTGTTACTGCACATTCTCATTTTTTACAACCTTTGAAATTTCATCTCCTATGATTTCATCAAGAGTTGTATATTCTGTGTTTGCATTTTCTTTTTTCTTTTTCTACAAGAGATCTTTATACATAATAGTCTCATTGAATACATCTTTGATCCTAATGATTTTGTTACTTTCATAATCCCACAAATGATAACCAAACTCACTATCTCCACATCCAATAAAGATGCATTTCTTGGATTTCGCCACGAGCTTTGTTCTTAATTCCTTATCAACATAGACAAATACTTCACAACAAAAAATTTTCAAAAAAGAATAGTTAACATTTTTACATGTCCATGTCTCTTTTGGAATCCCATTATCCAACAAACTTGAAGGTGATCTATTTATTAAGTAAATAGTTGTATTCACTGCTTCAGCTCAAAGCTGCAAGAGCAACCCTGCATGTAGCCTCATGCTTCTTGCATGCTCCATGATTGTTCTATTCATCCTCTTTGACACAAGATTTTCTTGTGGTGTTCTTAAAGTTGTCTTTTCTCTACAAATTCCATTGTATGAACAATAATTATCAAAATTTGTGTTGCAGTATTCACCTCTATTATTTGATTTGAGAGCCTTCAACTTCTTTCCTACCTCATTCTCAGCCAAAGCTTTACATTTCTTAAAAGTTTCAAAGACATCAAAGGGAGAACAACTAATAAAGTTTTTCTAGTTGCATTGTTAATAAAAGTAACATAATAGTGAGAACCACCAAGAGATGATACATCAACAAGACTCCCTACATCTGTATGCGTAAGCTCTAACTTTTATTTCTTCCTTTCTTTCTCAACTCTGAGAAATCTTACTCTCTTTTGTTTTCCATAAGCACAGTTCTCACAAAATTTCAAATCAGCATGCTTCAAACGTGAGAATAGCTTTCTTGAGTGAAAAATCTACATCCCTTTCTCACTCATGTGTCCAAGTCTATGATGCCACAAAATTGTATCTGCTCCTGTAGAAGCTAAAGCAATAGAGGAGTGAGCATTACCGGTACATAAATATAACCTACCTACCGTGACTCATTTTGCCATTGCCATTGATCCTCTAGTGACCTTTCATAAGTTTTTTGCAAATATGATTGTGCAACCTTCATCATCCAATTGTCTTGCTGAAATTAAGTTTCTTCTTAAATCAAAAACATGTCTTATCTCCTTCAACAACTATTGGTTCCCATTCTGCAATTTTATCAACACCTTGTCCTTTTCAACAACCTTCAATGCTTCATCATCACTTAAATGACTTCTCCAAAATCACCTTGGACAGTCTCTTGAAAATGTTTCTTATGAGGTATAGCATGAAATGAGGCCCCTGAGTCTACTACCCATGCATCAGAAATATTACCAATGAAAGAATTAAGGCATCTTGCAACACAATACCTGCTACATTTGCTTCCTACATATTCTCTTGTTGTCTATCTCCTTTCTTTTTCTTTCTCAACCAATAGTCTTTCTACAAGTGTCCTTTCTTCCCACAATGCCAGCACTCTAAGTTTCCTTTGGATTTGGATCTACTTCTTCTTGACTTGTTGTGATGTCCTGGGCTCATGTCCTAGGCTCTTTCCTCTCCCTTTGTCTTCCTCTGTTCTCAAGAGTCAAAGCATTACCTGATGTTTCACCTATGCTTTTCCGTCGCATTTCCCCGCTAAGGAGAACACCACCATCATCAAACTTTAAATTGTTTGACCCAAAAAGAGAGTTACTCACAGTCATGACCAAGCCATCCCAACTTTCTGACAATGAGCACAAAATCAAGAGAGCTCGAACCTCATCTTCAAATTTTACTCCTACAGACCTTATTTGGCTTGTATTCGTATTGAACTGATTCAAATGATTAGCTACAGACCCACCTTTTGACATCTTCAGATTGAATAAATGCTTCATAAGAAATACCTTGTTAGAAGCTTATGTTTTTTCATACAATATATCCAACGTGCTCATCGTCCTTTGTTGTCTTTTGCTCAAGGATGTTGAAAGCCACTGTTGATGCAAAACACAATTGTATCGTTCCTAGTACCTTTTTGCCAAGAACCTCCCAGTCTCCGACTAACATACTTGCAGGTTTCTATGCAATCCCACCTAATGGCAAGAAAAGGTCCTTCTGGTACAGATAATCCTCAATCTGCATCTTCCAATGTTGATAGTTGTTGCCATTGAACTTCTCGTTTTTAAACTTGCCTTCTTCCATCATTTCTCTCAAACCAGGAACCTCCTTCCAAATGAATAGACGGATGTCACTCAAACAAACACTCTGATACCAATTGTTAGGAGCAACGCGATAACAGAGCAACAATGCGAGAAGCAAAATGTATAAAATACACAACAGTCTCAACACTATTTTCTGGACATAGTTTCCTATTCAGCCAGTTGTGGCTAGGACCATCCACTAAGCACAGGGCCTCACAATGGACACTCTGGCTTTCAAACCATCGTTAATCAAATCGCATGGTTTGACCTACACTGCCCTATCCCGTGTTCGAGACCCTTCAAACCTTTACCTCCTCAAAAAAATTGAGAAGAAACACATCAAAGTTGATGCAACAGTTCTACAAGAGATCAAACACCTCAAGGTGGAGCGTCTTTGGCAACTACAACAAGTTGACTTTGCAACTTTACCAAACACAGAGTCACTCCAATCCCTGAACACTATCTTGCAAGCCTCGCACAAACAAGACATACTCTTGAGCCAAAGTATGATGGCTGCAAAAATCCTTTGCCTCCGAGAGCTTCACTTGGCAGGTACACAACACCACTACATCAAAGAGTTCCATAGCATCCACAATGTGGAGGGCCTCGAGATCGCAACATACTACAAATGTGATTACGAATTGTGTCACACAATGTCAATGTTCAAAGATGGTTTCGAGGCATTGGTGACAATTTTCAAGAACAATACCAATAGCACCTTTGTAGTACTAAACATCTACAAGCATAAGCATGCTCCTCTTGTCTCTGAGCATCAATTTAGTGATTATACCTCCTAGCACACCTACATACATCATTGGCGACTTCAACATTGATGCAGCAAAACCAAGTCTAGTGTTCCGCCAACTACAAGACTTCATGAGCAGTAAAAACATGACAAATTGCGCAAGGTCCAACCACAATCCACAGATGCTTTCGATCACATCTGGATGAACATATGTCTAGAACACAAAGTTTGGGGATTAAACTTCATTTATTGGTCTAATCATTCGCTTCTCTACTCTACACTCCCCACCATCGACTCATGATCCAAGCAAGAGTTCCACTAACATTTCTCCTTCACGTGAACAAGCCTTATCTTCTAACACTTTAGTTATTCATGCAGGCTCACAAAACCTCCACTCTTCTAAACCAATTGGCTAGGCCCAATGAATATTATCCCTCTTGTTACATGACCAGCCTAGAGCAAGTTTAGGAATTGTGAGGAGCCACATGTCTCTTTTACAAGCTTTGAATTTTTGTGATCCAAAGGTTGAAATTATTTGTGCTTTTTTCTTTAGGTGTGCTATTACAGGATCCTAAAAGCTCAAAGTTGTTTAAAACACACAAAGCTCGAGTTTGAAAAGCTCAAATTGCTCCCTAAAGCTCATTCCAATTGTGTGAAGATTGGTCCACTTGTCAATTCAGATTTCCTACCTACTATAGAGTCAAATCCTTTTCAAAAGGTTGGTCTCCTTTTGCTTGATTCTATCCAATTTTGTTATGTTATTGTGAATACGATGTAGTGTAGTTTCTTAATGGGATTACTGAAGCATTGATTTTGAAAAGGAGGGGCTGCCACTTCCTCTCTATAAACAACGTGGCATCCCATGCCCTGAGAATAGTTGCTGCAAATCTCACCTCTAAGCTCCTACCCAAGCGAGTAGTCATCATCCTAGAAAAAATCCAACTAGTGTCGGGCTCGCAAGGGCCTCCCAACTTTTGCAAGATCTCAATAAGTCTATGAAGGAGTAGCTTCTTCCAGGTCTCATCGGCAAGCAACGTGCCTTTGACAATGAACTTCACGAGTAATGCTCTACTCTGGCACTCTAGATTTTCAATTTCTAGTCCTCTGGAATGCGGCTGAATAGTGATGTCCCAAGACAACTTCGCACTAGCTGAGTGGCCATCCCCTCCTAACCAGATGAAGTTCTCGATGAGTCGCTAACCTGGCTGATGCAAGATGTAGAAAAGGCCCAATAGCAGGTTATGTACCACATAATAGCAATCATAACTTGGTTGGCAAACACCACTCTACCTACCAAGGATAACTTGGTCGAGCTCCAATGCAAGAGCTTCCTTCAAACGCTTTGAAGCAGTGGTGCCAATTGCTCCAACGTGATGTCCAGCCCTACGTGACATCCTAGGTATGGCATCATAGACCCTTTAGGCACCCAAATAAAATCCTCGTGCGGTCTCCATTCTGGGTGTAGTGTATCAATGAACCAAATCCTGTAGAACTTGTGCCAGATGAGAAGAGCCCCTGAAGGGAGGCAAAACACCTCCATGGCTACAACAAATGCCTTGAAGTTATCTACTCCATCAAGATACACTGTCGTATCATTTGCAAACTCTACATCCGTGCACTATCTCTTACAAAACTGCTCATAGCCTTTGCAATAAATAGGAAAAGTAGAGGGGCCAAGGGACATCCTTGTCTCGCAGGATCTAGCTATATGAAATCTTCCCTTTCGGTCTCCCTTGACTAAGACTTGGCTATGTGCCAAGGAGTACAATGCTAACACCCTATCCAGAGTCCCCTTAGGGAACTCCCAATCCACCCCATCATAAACCTTCTCAAAATCAAGAAGCAAGACCCTCCTAACAAAATCAAGAAGCAAGACCAATAAATCCTCCTAACAAAATTGTGCCAATGCTGTGGCCTTGCAAAAAGTAAATGTATTATCTAAAAAATTTCTGGGTGGGATGAATAATTCTAGTAAGAAAGGGGAAAGTCTTAGGATGATGGCCTTAGGTAGGACCTTGTAAACAAATCCTAATGGGCCTCCACTATGCAATCACAAGCCTGTCTCTGCTGCCCTTAGGAATAAGGTGAATCAGCCCCTCTAAAATTTGTCTAGCATATCCTCGGTCTCCATGACATCTTGAAAAGCTATGAGATGCACTAGCTCATAAGCTCCAAATGGCTGAAAAGGGATCGATAGTAAATCATCCTCTCTTAGAGACTTGCTATAATCGCTCTCTTGAGCTCATTAGTAGTGAAAGGCCTCATAAGACCAATATTATCTCCAACATGAGCACTCCTCATGTTCGTCCATACCTCTTCATTGGCTATCAAGTATCCCATAGGTCATGAAGTAGTGCCAAGTAGCATCCTATATAATTTTGTGGCCACATGTCCCACATCTTGCGGGCTTGCTACTACAATGTTGGCATCTGGCCTTCTCAATCTCTTGATGCCCTCCCTTGAATGTTTGGGGCCTATAGTCTGAAAGAAGTCTCTAGTTACTTGCTCTTCGCTCTAAGTCCAAAATGCACCCCTAGCATGAAACCTATACTCTGATCTAGCCTCCTGCATGGCTTGAATCTTTGCTCTAGCAATCTCATGAGGCCCTCTCTCTATCCATAATTACTGCCTCACCCTCATGGTCGAGTGCACTGATCTCTTGTAAGCAATAAGATTTGATTGCTCCTTGCATATATTCAAGCTTATGTGGGGTTAAAGGTCACTGTGCCTTAACCCCAATTATGTACAATACTCAAACACATATATAAATGAATGAAAAAGAAGATTAGGGTGGTTCTGCACCCACCAAACTTGTGTGGCTCTCTGTCTCTCTCTCCTTCTTCCATTCTTGCTTCCGTTGAGAGCACTCTCAACTGGTATCAGAGCCCGGGTGATCTAGCTGAGCGTGCATGAATGCTTGGAAGCTCAGCAGCTCTGTGGGAGGAAGGAGAAGCTCTGTGGGAAGCTTTGTGGGTGACTTTACTTGCATCTGAGTGTGTAGAGACCTTGGAAGAACCTTTGGAAAAGTCACTTTGGCTTTGCGAAGTGGTTTTGAGAGTCTGTTAAGAGCTTTCAAAGAAAAAGTCGTTTTTTGAGCTTTTCCCTGTTCCGTTCGATGACAGAGACTCCGTATTGACTTGTAGAGGCAACTATTGCTTGCTTTTGGTGTCCACATTACTTCAAGAGCTTGGAAACACCTTCCAACCATTTGCAGATCTGTCAGTTCCGGTGGACTAAACTTCTATGTTGCTCATCATTCACACTCCGGTGGAGTTTACAGATAGCTCTGTTTCCAAAAACGTTTTTCAGTCCGTGTGTTGGACCCAGTGATTGAGACCACGGTTTCCAAAACCGTCTGTCCCATTGCGTTCTGGACACGCAAAGACCCCTACCTGTCAGTTCTTGCGCGATTCGGTGGAGGATTTTCAGAGTTATAAATCTCTATGTATTCGATTTCGTCTCTCTGTTATGCATTTTTCATACTAAGGTTTTGAAACCTTAGATTTATGCCACATGGCAGTGGATAAGTGTTGACTCCCATTTCTCACTCATCGGTTGGGATTTTGGAGTTCTGGTAGAAGAGAGATATTTGCAGATTTTCTTGCCGAGTCCGATTATGCAATGGCGCCCATGTTTTGAGGCATCTCAGGTTCTATTTTCAGTAGCGCTCATTACCGTGGGACTATGATTTCTTGAGCATACCTTATGCAGATCACTCTAGTTGCAGTTTGAGCAGTGTGCGCTCATTCATGGTATGCATTGGGTTGCAATGGATGATTTATAGGCCATTTGGATGCATTGCGGTCCTTGTTAAATGCGCTAATAGGCCCAAATTGCCTTGTGGGATGCTATTTTTTATGGACGCTTTGCACATGGATGCTATTTTATGCTGAGGGACAGCTTTGAAACATTGCAGGTGATGCACTGATAGTGCTATGCTCTCTTGGATGAGACATTATTGATGCATATGCCAGTGGACAGTGTTTATGCTTGAGTCATTTGGCACTTATTGGCATTTTCTTTTGGGCCAGATTTGCTCATATGGATGCATAGTATATGCACATGAGTCAGATGCATCTTTTGATGCTTTGAGCTTTGAGTTTTTTGTGATATTTCAGTCTATTGTGGCATACACATTTGGGTGCACCTGGTATTTGGTGTGATTCTCTCTTGCAAGCACTAGCATTTGGGATTTTGTTTCATTTGCATCATGGCATCCTCTTCCATGTCTGAAAAGAAGTTTTTCAGCATTAAAAAGTTTGATGGGACAAACTTTTCTTTGTGGAAAGAACAAATAAGGGATGTGCTTATTCAAAAGAAGCAAATTAAACCCTTGGTAGGTATTGAAGCTAAGCCTGCGGATATGTCTGAGGATGATTGGAATGAGTTGGATGCATTAGCAAAGTCTACTATTAGACTTCATCTTGCAGAGTCAGTTTATTTCACAGTAGTAAATGAGCAGACTACGGAAGATTTGTGGAAGAAACTGTGTGCCACTTATGAGAAGGAAACTGCCTCTAATAAAGTTTACCTCATGAAGAGGTTGTTTGAGTTGCAAATGAAGAAAGGGGTCTCCATTGCTTCTCACTTGAATGAATTCAATATTATTTTCAGCCAGCTTCAGGCTGAAAAAATGAATTTTGATGCGGAGACTAAGGCAATATTTCTCTTATGTTCATTGCCATCCTCATGGTATACCTTCCGTATAGCTGTCAGTAACTCTGCACCTGGTGGAGTACTGAAATTTGATGATGTTGTGGGTAGCTTGTTGGCTGAGGAGATTAGACGGAAGTCTATGGATGGCAACAAGCAGGATGCAGCCTTAAATGTGCAAAGGGGCAGATCACAGTTCAGGGGGAAGTCCCAAGAAAGAGGGAAGTCTCATAGCAAATCCAAGGCACGGAACATTGAGTGTTACCATTGTGGCAAGAAGGGCCATATGAAAAAGGATTGCTACAAGCTGAAAAGAGAGCAAAAGGATAAGAAAAAGAATGCAAATTGGGGTGCAAATCAAAAGGAAGAGAGTCCAAGGGAGGACAAAGGAAAAGTGAAGATCGAGGAGATCAATGCAGTCACACGTGATAGTGACAATGATGTTCTCTTCATGTCTAGTTTATCTGCAGAAGCTCAATGCAGAGACAGGTGAGCTTCTTGAAGATATTACTATGTACAGGCGCATAGTAGGTAGCTTGATTTACATGACTATAACCAGACCAGATTTGAGCTATGCTGTGGGGCTGGTGAGTCAGTTTATGCAGGCATCGAGGAAGCCACATTTGGATGCGGCTAGGCGCATACTGCGGTATGTGAAGTCCACATTGCATTATGGACTGTTTTATGAAGCTGGGTGTGCATTACAGGTACATGGATACACAGATGCTGACTAGGCTGGTAGTGTCTCAGACAGGAGATCTACTAGTGGTTTTATGTTTTCCCTTGGGAGTGCTGCCATCAGTTGGAGCAGCAAGAAGCAGCCAACAGTTGCCTTGTCAAGCACAGAGGCTGAGTACAGGGGTGCAGCAATGGCTGCATGTGAGGTAGCTTGGTTACGGAAGCTACTTGCAGATATGGGACAGTCAATTCATGCAGCAGTTGTCATTCATTGTGACAACATTAGCAGCATCATGCTTGCTAATAACCCAGTTTATCATGCTAGAACGAAGCACATTGAGGTGCATTATCACTTTGTGAGAGAGAAGGCTCTAGCTGGTGAGATTGATCTTGTCTATGTCAGCGCTGAGGAGCAGGTGGCTGATATTTTTACAAAGGCATTGGGTACCGAGAAGCTTCGCAGATTTAGGAGCTTGCTTGGTGTACGTGAGATGGATTTGAGCTTGAGGGGGAGTGTTGAGATATCAAGCTCTACCCCCGATATATCTCCTGGGTGACTATCATTTATGTCACCGCCTATGTTAGTTGTACTCGTGGTGTAGTTAGACTACCACGTATGTTTTTGGTTTGGGTTCACATATGAACCACGTATTCTAGGGTCTGACATATAGGGTATTTCCCTCTTCTATTGTATTGTTGTTGTGTGCAAAAGTGAAGAAAGGCTTCACCCTCCAACCGTGTGTCCTCTCTCTTTTGTGTGTTGTGAAGAAAGCTGAACTTGAGTCTCCTATCTCTCTCCCTTATTCTTTACACACAGATTCAGACTATGCAGGGCATGTGGATAGTAGGAGATCCACTTCTGGTTATGTGTTCACCTTTGTAGGTGGTGCAGTGTCGTGGATGTCTCGCGCACAGAAGTGCGTTGCTTTGTCTACCACAGAGGCTGAGTATGTTGTAGCCACAGAGGGTTGCAAGGAGGCTATATGGCTTGATCGGCTAGTGGGAGATTTGGGGATTCATACAGGTATACCGACATTGCATAGTGATTCCATGAGTGCTATTCAGCTAGCACGGAATCCGGTCTTTCATGCAAAGACCAAACACATTGAGGTCAGGTACCATTTCATCAGGGAGGTACTTGAGGACAAGCGCATAGAGCTTGTCAAGGTTCATACAGATGATAACCCTGCAGATATGCTGATGAAGAGTCTACCTAGTCAGCGGTTTGAGTATTGTCGTGTATTGATGGGCATTGGATAGTATGCTCACTGGTTGTTCTCCCTTAAAGGCACATTGTCCTTTAAGTGGGAGGTTGTGGGGTTAAAGGTCACTGTGCCTTAACCCCAGTTATGTACAATACTCAAACACATATATAAATGAATGAAAAAGAAGATTAGGGTGGTTCTGCACCCACCAAACTTGTGTGGCTCTCTGTCTCTCTCTCCTTCTTCCATTCTTGCTTCCGTTGAGAGCACTCTCAGCTTATCCCAAAACCGAAAGGTTGATAAGAGCCACTCATTTAAGCTTATCAACCAAAGATCCCATCGAATGAAAATGGATGTCTATGCATGGTTGCAATATTCAAGCAGATAATTACTCCATGGTATGCAAATTGTAAGGATTGTTAGAGGAGAAATGTAGTGGAATAAGAAGGGAAAGTATAACATGTGACAAGCTCACATCTTGGAAGAGTATTGAAGCCACCATAGGATTCGAGCAACTTACATCATGACTAAATATCCCACATGGGGGATGCTATTACATTTTATGTGGAGTTCTAGCACACATTCTACTTAATGAGAGAAGGGCCCCAAGGTTGCCATGTGTTGAAAATGTAAATTGCACCACTTATTTGCATATAAGATATATGGGATATTACATCCCATTGTGTCAAGCTAATACCAATTCAGAGGGTGCTACTCCTCTAATTCCTTGTTTAGCTTTAGAGATTCTTCTAGTATGACATTTGTACCTTTATCAAAAGGAAGAGGCACTTTGTGTTTTAGGAAGGGGTTGGAGAAAAATCCCTTATGTTCTTGAAGCCTACCTGGGTAATAGGTCCGAGGGACAGAGGAAGATTTTTGATTTGTAGAGTTAGATGCTCTGTTGAATCCATGAGGCTGAAGCTTGTCAGGAAGGCAATATTATTGAGAGAGAGAGAGAGAGAGAGAGAGTTGCTTGTCGAGGAGCAAAATAATAGATGTAGAAGCATAAGGGGCCAATTGTAGTCATAGTAAACTACCTGCCTATTCCACTAAATTGTTGTAGCCACTATGTTGGACCAATTGTAGTTGTTGCAACCGAGTAGTTAATTTTCATTTATATCTTATGAAATTGGGGGTGCACAAGCCAATGACCACATATGAGTCATCAGGTATTGATCCACAGAGAGAGAGAGAGAGACTGTGCTAGTTGTGCTTGTGGTTGCAGCCACCATGCTAGTTGCATAGGGCAACCACATTGAGTGTTCTTGAATGCATAGGTTGAAATAACAACCATCCTGCTGGTTGCAAGCCACCATGATGGTGGCATAGAGTGTTCTTGGATGCATAGGTTTTAAATGTACTCTTTACATCGACTAGCTCGATGGTTAAAAAACAACCATCATGATGGTTGCAACCACTCTATTGGTCAGGATGATTGTAGCCATCGTGCTAGTTGTGCTCACTGTACTGGATGTACTAGTGTGTTGGTTGTAGCCACCATGCTAGCTGCAACCACACTTCGTACAAATAACGAAGAAAAAGTGAAAGCATTATTAAACAGCCATATACATTGGTATACATTAACTGTAGTCACTTGGATTTTAAGATCCATATAATTACTCTATAATTACAAATGTTTACATGTGGGATTCAAAGAGCCATTAAAGTATACAAGTTTACATGTGATCAGTTATCTATCTCAACTCAAGTGTACACTCATCTAAAGTTTGGGTGTTAAAAAAAGTCCCTGATGAAAATTCCTTGCGATTGTTATAGCATAGCCATCACCATAGCCAACCAAATACATGTGGCACAGTACCAGAGGGAATGGCTACAACCTTATACAAACTGTCATCCATTATGAGCATATTGTGATCATTGAACCAAGGCTTCCGCTCCCAGAAGTTGCCCAAAAATTTGAAGAAGACAGGCTTTTCAAGAGGCAAAGTGACAGTAGTGCTTTGACAATCCTCTTGGCTGAAGAAGCCACCAATATGTTCTAAACTCTAGAAAACAACACTTTATACTCCGCACAATATTTACAATTTTGGCACAACTCCATATGAACACATCAAAGTATATGATTGCCCACTGCAAGAAGGCATATGCATGCATCTTTTTGCACAATGTGTGTGACACCCTCATTCTCTTTCACAATAAAAAAGGCTTGGCCCATTGTGGAAGCCTTTCATGCCTTGTATGGAATGATTGCATCACCAATCTGTTCATATCTAATATGAGTACCCACCTCTCTCGATGCTTTGGGGGTGGAGACTTGCGAGGCCATTTAAGTGCATAACAGGAAAATAGTTTCCCACGTAGACTTATGGGAACTTTATTTGTAGTCTCACCACATTCATATTTTCCATCTTTGCCTTGCAATGAGCCCTCCAAACAAGAATGGGGTTGAATGGGGCTCTTTGTTTTGGTTGCATGCCAACTGTTGCATTAAACATTTACCAATTGTAACACTTTGTTTTGGTTTCATGCAAATTGTTGGATTAAACATCTACCAATTGTAACACATTTTTGGGGGGGGCAAAAAGAAGTTTTGTATCTTAGATTAACACAAAGGTTTGTACAATATCAGTTTATCTTTTCGAAATTCTCATAGTGGGAAGATTGAGAAAACATCTGGAGCTCAAGATAGAAACACTTGACTCCATATAGAAACAAGTAAAATATAAAAGAATAGAATGGGGTTGCAAGATTATTCTAAAATTTTATTTTCACTCAACCATTACAAAATAAGGTGGGCTTGCATCCCCCGACTATCTTTAATACACATAATACTTTCTTAACTGCACTTTTATAAGCCACTATATGTAAATCCTGTATATCACATGCATGAGGTTGGGATGGTGTCATGCTCCTAGTTTGCTAGGTTGAGATGAGGCCTTACTTCATAACTTATGGGCTATCAATGACACACAATGCCTCCTTTACTTTCTTCTGCTACTGCAAAACTACAAACAAATATATTCAAATAAGTAAAGTTTTCATTCAGCAGTTGCAAAATATAATCTTTGCTATGATGGATTTGAACTTTTGCCCTCAACACTTGCATTCATGCACCTTCTTTCCTAAATGCATTGTTGATGTTCATTCGCTTCTTTTGAACTTTCTTGCTTAATTGTTGCAAGGTCAAGGAGTCCTTAGTGGGGTATAAGAATTTTCTTGCATTTTACTAGATGCTTACAGCCCCTTTTCAACAATGTTGTCCAAAACCACAAGCAAAGAAGCTCCTACCCAATCAACTTTGTCAAGTGTAGGTTGTAGTGGATCTAAGTCACAATTTTGTGGATCTACATCAATAGGCTTAGAGGAGCCCATTTTTTACAATGTGTTGCAATCTACATAAAATTAAAAAATAGTTTCATGAGAATCAAGTGCACACAACTGAACAAAAAAAGACCTAGCTATAGAGTGATAATATTACCGACATCCAATTCATTTCAGGTTTCGGTGGTGACATCTTGTTGACCAACTGTCTCACTTGGGATGTTACCTTGTACAAGAAAAAACACACATTATTTAATATCCTTGAGATGCACAAAAGCCATTCACTCCATGAACTTATTATATATTGAAAATGAAAACATTTTAAGAAGTGATAAAGTATAGGATCTATTTATTTGAGTGTAATGGAGTCATACTCTACCTTATTATAGAAACCATTGACTTGATGATGCTATTATATATTAAGATGAATCAGATATAACTGAGTATGAACCTATGTAAAACTGCTAAAATAGAGTTCATTCTAACATTCTAAGTGATAGAGTAACATCAGTATTTATTTGAGTATATTGGAGTCTTGCATAGAGTATGACAGTGGTTGTTATTTCAACCATCGGGCTAGTACTGTAAAGAGTACATTGAGAACCTATGCATTCAAGAACACTCACTATGATTAAAATAAATAGCCCAGTGTTTTGTAACCAGCATGGTGGTTGCAACCATCCCAATGGCTGCAAATAGTGTGGTGGCTTTTGTTTCGACCATCGGGCTCGTCATTTGCAAAAGATTACACACTCTCTCTCTCTCTCTCTCTCTCTCTCTCTCTCTCATACACACATACACACACACAGAGATAATAGTTCATTGATATAGATAATAGTGCTAAAGAGTCCTCAGAAGTGTCCAAAAAGTTTTTAGCAGTTGCTAAAAAGTTCTAAAGAGCCCTAGAAGGTGCCCAAAAAGTATTTAAAAGTGCTCAAAAAGTGCAAAAAACTGTGGTAAAGTTTCATAAGAGTGGTTAAAAGTGCTTTGAGAGTGCTAAGGGAGTTGAAGAGTGATGGAAAACTACTTGGTATTGTTAAGAAGTTCCTACAAGTGCTAAAATGTCAAAAAATGCTCAAACAAGCTAAAAAGTAACTTGAAAGTTGTCAAACTTGTTGAAAAGTGCTAGAAAGTGGAAACAAGTGTCCATAGAGTTCCTAGAATCTCTATAAACAACGTGGCATCCCATGCCCTGAGAATAGTTGCTGCAAATCTCACCTCTAAGCTCCTACCCAAGCGAGTAGTCATCATCCTAGAAAAAATCCAACTAGTGTCGGGCTCGCAAGGGCCTCCCAACTTTTGCAAGATCTCAATAAGTCTATGAAGGAGTAGCTTCTTCCAGGTCTCATCGGCAAGCAACATGCCTTTGACAATGAACTTCACGAGTAATGCTCTACTCTGGCACTCTAGATTTTCAATTTCTAGTCCTCTGGAATGCGGCTGAATAGTGATGTCCCAAGACAACTTCGCACTAGCTGAGTGGCCATCCCCTCCTAACCAGATGAAGTTCTCGATGAGTTGCTAACCTGGCTGATGCAAGATGTAGAAAAGGCCCAATAGCAGGTTATGTACCACATAATAGCAATCATAACTTGGTTGGCAAACACCACTCTACCTGCCAAGGATAACTTGGTCGACGAGCTCCAATGCAAGAGCTTCCTTCAAACGCTTTGAAGCAGTGGTGCCAATTGCTCCAACGTGATGTCCAGCCCTACGTGACATCCTAGGTATGGCATCATAGACCCTTTAGGCACCCAAATAAAATCCTCATGCGGTCTCCATTCTGGGTGTAGTGTATCAATGAACCAAATCCTGTAGAACTTGTGCCAGATGAGAAGAGCCCCTGAAGGGAGGCAAAACACCTCCATGGCTACAACAAATGCCTTGAAGTTATCTACTCCATCAAGATACACTGTCGTATCATTTGCAAACTCTACATCCGTGCCACTATCTCTTACAAAACTGCTCATAGCCTTTGCAATAAATAGGAAAAGTAGAGGGGCCAAGGGACATCCTTGTCTCGCAGATCTAGCTATATGAAATCTTCCCTTTCGGTCTCCCTTGACTAAGACTTGGCTATGTGCCAAGGAGTACAATGCTAACACCCTATCCAGAGTCCCCTTAGGGAACTCCCAATCCACCCCATCATAAACCTTCTCAAAATCAAGAAGCAAGACCCTCCTAACAAAATCAAGAAGCAAGACCAATAAATCCTCCTAACAAAATTGTGCCAATGCTGTGGCCTTGCAAAAAGTAAATGTATTATCTAAAAAATTTCTGGGTGGGATGAATAATTCTAGTAAGAAAGGGGAAAGTCTTAGGATGATGGCCTTAGGTAGGACCTTGTAAACAAATCCTAATGGGCCTCCACTATGCAATCACAAGCCTGTCTCTGCTGCCCTTAGGAATAAGGTGAATCAGCCCCTCTAAAATTTGTCTAGCATATCCTCGGTCTCCATGACATCTTGAAAAGCTATGAGATGCACTAGCTCATAAGCTCCAAATGGCTGAAAAGGGATCGATAGTAAATCATCCTCTCTTAGAGACTTGCTATAATCGCTCTCTTGAGCTCATTAGTAGTGAAAGGCCTCATAAGAGCAATATTATCTCCAACATGAGCACTCCTCATGTTCGTCCATACCTCTTCCTTGGCTATCAAGTATCCCATGGGTCATGAAGTAGTGCCAAGTAGCATCCTATATAATTTTGTGGCCACATGTCCCACATCTTGCGGGCTTGCTACTACAATGTTGGCATCTGGCCTTCTCAATCTCTTGATGCCCTCCCTTGAATGTTTGGGGCCTATAGTCTGAAAGAAGTCTCTAGTTACTTGCTCTTCGCTCTAAGTCCAAAATGCACCCCTAGCATGAAACCTATACTCTGATCTAGCCTCCTGCATGGCTTGAATCTTTGCTCTAGCAATCTCATGAGGCCCTCTCTCTATCCATAATTACTACCTCACCCTCATGGTCGAGTGCACTGATCTCTTGTAAGCAATAAGATTTGATTGCTCCTTGCATATATTCAAGCTTATGTGGGGTTAAAGGTCACTGTGCCTTAACCCCAGTTATGTACAATACTCAAACACATATATAAATGAATGAAAAAGAAGATTAGGGTGGTTCTGCACCCACCAAACTTGTGTGGCTCTCTGTCTCTCTCTCCTTCTTCCATTCTTGCTTCCGTTGAGAGCACTCTCAACTGGTATCAGAGCCCGGGTATCTAGCTGAGCGTGCATGAATGCTTGGAAGCTCAGCAGCTCTGTGGGAGGAAGGAGAAGCTCTGTGGGAAGCTTTGTGGGTGACTTTACTTGCATCCGAGTGTGTAGAGACCTTGGAAGAACCTTTGGAAAAGTCACTTTGGCTTTGCGAAGTGGTTTTGAGAGCCTGTTAAGAGCTTTCAAAGAAAAAGTCGTTTTTTGAGCTTTTCCCTGTTCCGTTCGATGACAGAGACTCCGTATTGACTTGTAGAGGCAACTATTGCTTGCTTTTGGTGTCCACATTACTTCAGGAGCTTGGAAACACCTTCATTCTTGAATCTGGGATCATTTCAGTGGATTTCTGACTCATTGTGTCAGTTCCTGCGTTTTTTGCCCGGGTGTTGGACCTCAAGTTTGGAGCAACCATTTGCAGATCTGTCAGTTCCGGTGGACTAAACTTCTATGTTGCTCATCATTCACACTCCGGTGGAGTTTACAGATAGCTCTGTTTCCAAAAACGTTTTTCAGTCCGTGTGTTGGACCCAGTGATTGAGACCACGGTTTCCAAAACCGTCTGTCCCATTGCGTTCTGGACACCCAAAGACCCCTACCTGTCAGTTCTTGCGCGATTCGGTGGAGGATTTTCAGAGTTATAAATCTCTGTGTATTCGATTTCGTCTCTCTGTTATGCATTTTTCATACTAAGGTTTTGAAACCTTAGATTTATGCCACATGGCAGTGGATAAGTGTTGACTCCCATTTCTCACTCATCGGTTGGGATTTTGGAGTTCTGGTAGAAGAGAGATATTTGCAGATTTTCTTGCCGAGTCCGATTATGCAATGGCGCCCATGTTTTGAGGCATCTCAGGTTCTATTTTCAGTAGCGCTCATTACCGTGGGACTATGATTTCTTGAGCATACCTTATGCAGATCACTCTAGTTGCAGTTTGAGCAGTGTGCGCTCATTCATGGTATGCATTGGGTTGCAATGGATGATTTATAGGCCATTTGGATGCATTGCGGTCCTTGTTGGATGCGCTAATAGGCCCAAATTGCCTTGTGGGATGCTATTTTTTATGGACGCTTTGCACATGGATGCTATTTTATGCTGAGGGACAGCTTTGAAACATTGCAGGTGATGCACTGATAGTGCTATGCTCTCTTGGATGAGACATTATTGATGCATATGCCAGTGGACAGTGTTTATGCTTGAGTCATTTGGCACTTATTGGCATTTTCTTTTGGGCCAGATTTGCTCATATGGATGCATAGTATATGCACATGAGTCAGATGCATCTTTTGATGCTTTGAGCTTTGAGTTTTTTGTGATATTTCAGTCTATTGTGGCATACACATTTGGGTGCACCTGGTATTTGGTGTGATTCTCTCTTGCAAGCACTAGCATTTGGGATTTTGTTTCATTTGCATCATGGCATCCTCTTCCATGTCTGAAAAGAAGTTTTTCAGCATAAAAAGTTTGATGGGACAAACTTTTCTTTGTGGAAAGAACAAATAAGGGATGTGCTTATTCAAAAGAAGCAAATTAAACCCTTGGTAGGTATTGAAGCTAAGCCTGCGGATATGTCTGAGGATGATTGGAATGAGTTGGATGCATTAGCAAAGTCTACTATTAGACTTCATCTTGCAGAGTCAGTTTATTTCACAGTAGTAAATGAGCAGACTACGGAAGATTTGTGGAAGAAACTGTGTGCCACTTATGAGAAGGAAACTGCCTCTAATAAAGTTTACCTCATGAAGAGGTTGTTTGAGTTGCAAATGAAGAAAGGGGTCTCCATTGCTTCTCACTTGAATGAATTCAATATTATTTTCAGCCAGCTTCAGGCTGAAAAAATGAATTTTGATGCGGAGACTAAGGCAATATTTCTCTTATGTTCATTGCCATCCTCATGGGATACCTTCCGTATAGCTGTCAGTAACTCTGCACCTGGTGGAGTACTAAAATTTGATGATGTTGTGGGTAGCTTGTTGGCTGAGGAGATTAGACGGAAGTCTATGGATGGCAACAAGCAGGATGCAGCCTTAAATGTGCAAAGGGGCAGATCACAGTTCAGGGGGAAGTCCCAAGAAAGAGGGAAGTCTCGTAGCAAATCCAAGGCACGGAACATTGAGTGTTACCATTGTGGCAAGAAGGGCCATATGAAAAAGGATTGCTACAAGCTGAAAAGAGAGCAAAAGGATAAGAAAAAGAATGCAAATTGGGGTGCAAATCAAAAGGAAGAGAGTCCAAGGGAGGACAAAGGAAAAGTGAAGATCGAGGAGATCAATGCAGTCACACGTGATAGTGACAATGATGTTCTCTTCATGTCTAGTTTATCTGCAGAGTTGCTTACCACTTCAGATGATGCATATTCCCAGGATTGGATTTTGGATTCTGGTGCTTCATTCCATGTTACTCCCCATAGGGAATGGTTCTCCACTTATGATAGTGGAAAGACAGGTTGTGTGCATCTTAGAAATGACTATGCATATGACATAGTGGGAGCAGGTGACATAAAGTTTTCTTTTGCAAATGGGTCTGCATTTGTTTTGAAACATGTGAGACATGTGCCTAAGCTGACCAAGAGTCTTATTTCAATGGGTCAGCTAGATGATGCTGGTTTTCACACCACTTTTGGCTTTCAAAGTTGGAAAATTCAGAAGGGCTCTATGCTTTTGGCCAGGGGTGCCAAGTGTGGGACTTTGTATCCCTTACATGTATCAGGGGTATTTGATCATGTTGTTGCAATAACCGAGCAACCAAGCACTTCTTTGTGGCATTGCAGGTTGGGGCACATGAGCCAGAATGGAATGAAACTCTTATGCCGTTTGGGTTATGTATCGCATTTGAGTTTCTCTGATTTTGAATTTTGTGAGCACTGTCTCTATGGGAAGCAGACTAAATCAGCCCATAAAAGAAGGGGAAAGAAAGAGTTTGAAATGCTTGATTTGGTGCATTCAGATGTATGTGGTCCCATGCCTACATGGTCATTAGGCGGGGCTGAATACTATGTGACATTCATTGATGATGCAACTAGGAAAGTGTGGGCTTATGCTATAGCTCTGAAGAGTGATGTGTTCCAGGTATTTTAGAAATGGCTGGCCTTGGTTGAGAATCAGTCAGGTAGAACGCTTAAATGCCTACGGACTGACAATGGTGGAGAGTATCTCTCTCATGACTTTCAGCATTTCTGTGATACACGTGGGATTAAAAGGGAGCTCACATCCCCTCGTACTCCAGAGCAAAATCCAGTTGCAGAAAAGATGAACCGTACCATTCAAGAAAGGTTGCAATGCATGCTTTCCAATGCAAGTCTTTCTGGTGGTTTTTGGGCTGAGGCAATGAAGACTGCAGTGCATGTGATCAATAGATCACCTAGTAAGAGTTTGGATGGTGGTATTCTTGAAGAGGCATGGAGTGGCAAGAAGCCCTCTTACTCGCATTTGCGTATATTTGGGTGTGAGGCATATGCACATGTGCCAAAAGAGCTTCGAAAGAAGCTAGATCCTAAGTCTAGGAAATGCATCTTTCTAGGTTATGGTGAAAGTGGAGAGATGGGCTATCGTCTCTGGGATCCAGAAGCAAAGAAGATCATATGCAGCCATGATGTGGTCTTCAATGAGAAGAAGATGCATAAGGCACCCATGAGGGATGTGGAAATGAGGAGAATCACTTTCCAGGATGTGAATCCACCTGCATATGTTGATAGACACAGCAAGCTGTCCATGCAC
This sequence comes from Dipteris shenzhenensis, assembly GCF_047967505.1. Classification (NCBI taxonomy): domain Eukaryota; kingdom Viridiplantae; phylum Streptophyta; class Polypodiopsida; order Gleicheniales; family Dipteridaceae; genus Dipteris; species Dipteris shenzhenensis. The sequence goes on along the minus strand of NC_141624.1, from coordinate 24,610,393 downwards.
CAAATGTGCAAGAAATGGTACAACCAAGTACTCCCACAGGTATACAATCAAGGGTAGATGATGGATCATCTATTAGTGGAAATGATGAGCCAAATGTGGCTGATATGCAAGTGGAACAGCAAGCTGAAATGCCCTTGAGAAGATCATCTAGAGTGTCTAGACCGCCTGATAGGTTTGTTCCAGGGGTAGACTATGTGATGCTTACTGATTACGGGGAGCCTTCTTGCTATAGAGAGGCTATGATGCATGAGGATCAACACAAGTGGGAGTATGCTATGCAATCAGAGATGAGTTCACTTATGAAGAATAAGACTTGGGACTTGGTTTCTTTGCCACATGGAAAGAAAGCATTGCCATGTAAATGGGTCTACAAAATGAAGGTCACAGGTGATGATGTGCCTAGGTACAAGGCCCGTTTGGTTGCTAAAGGGTTCAAGCAAGAGAAGGGTGTGGACTTTGATGAGATATTCTCTCCGGTTGTGAAGATGACCACACTTAGATGCATGCTTGGACTAGTGGCAATAGAGGATATGGCGCTTATGCAGATGGATGTCAAGACAGCTTTCTTGCATGGGGATTTGCATGAGGAAATTTACATGGTTCAGCCGGAAGGCTTTGAAGAAAAGGGCAAAGAGCATTTAGTTTGCAAGCTAAAGAAGAGTCTCTATGGTCTTAAGCAAGCACCTAGAGAATGGTATCAGAAGTTTGATGCTTTCATTCGGTCCCAGGGTTTCAGAAGGAGTGAAATTGATCACTGCCTCTACACTAAAAGGGCTAAGGATAATAGCCTGATAATCGTGGCACTATATGTGGATGATATGCTATTGGCTAGCAAGAATACTTATGAGCTAGATGCATTAAAGGCCAAGTTGCATGAGGCCTTTGATATGAAGGATTTGGGACTTGCAGGTCATATTCTTGGTATGCGCATCACGCGTGATCGAAGTAGGAAACTCCTTTGGCTTTCACAAAAAGAGTATGTTACAAAAGTATTACAGCGTTTCAATATGGAGGGGGGGAAGGCAGTGAGTACTCCATTGCCTCCATATGTGAAACTGAGTCATACAGATAGTCCCAACTCAGATGAGGAAAGGGCCATGATGGCCAAGGTTCCTTATGCATCAGTAGTTGGGAGTCTTATGTATGCTATGATAGCTACTAGACAGACATTGCATTTGCAGTGGGAGTTGTTAGCCGGTATATGGCTAATCCAGGAAAGAGGCATTGGGAGGCAGTTAAGTGCATCATGAGGTACATGAAGGGTACCAAGGAGATGTGCATCTGCTTTGGTAAATGAGACATTCATGTACTTGGGTACACAGTGTTGAGATATCAAGCTCTACCCCCGATATATCTCCTGGGTGACTATCATTTATGTCACCGCCTATGTTAGTTGTACTCGTGGTGTGGTTAGACTACCACGTATGTTTTTGGTTTGGGTTCACATATGAACCACGTATTCTAGGGTCTGACATATAGGGTATTTCCCTCTTCTATTGTATTGTTGTTGTGTGCAAAAGTGAAGAAAGTCTTCACCCTCCAACCGTGTGTCCTCTCTCTTTTGTGTGTTGTGAAGAAAGCTGAACTTGAGTCTCCTATCTCTCTCCCTTATTCTTTACATGGTATCAGAGCCTTGTTCGTGGTAAGGAGCTCAAGAAAGCAAGCCAAGTTTGTAATGTCCTGGTAAGAGGACCAGTGTTGCTTTCCTATTTCGAGTTTGGGAGCAAAACTCTGCAGGTAGCACAGCCAGAAGTGCAGGAGTGCACTGTTTCAGATTGAGAGGCCCTTCGCGGTGTGGCGAGAGCACAGTTTCGGGGCCGTTTTGATTTGAGGCCGTTTCGGGGCCCGTTTTGAAGGCGGAAGTTCTTCGCAGGTACTCAGAAAAAGGCCCTGTTTTTCGCTGTGCGACCGCTGCGCGGCTAGTTGGTGGAAAGGTGCCACAGAAATTGCATCGTATGCCTGTGTGTAGAGATATTGGGAGTTGCAGATTCATGCCTGTTGCCTGTTGATGCAAAATCGTCACTAGGAAGTGACTGTGTGGTGAAATACCACTTTCCTCAGTGTTGCGGATCTGCCCCTGTGAGGCTGTTTGCAGAAGTTTTGCTATTTGCCCTTGTGAGGCATTTGCTGTGTTTACAGGTTGCTGTTGCAATTCGTGATTTGTAAAATGTCTGAGAATCTGTCTACCATTGTCAGTGAAAAGCTTGACAAGAACAACTTCCAAGCATGGAAGTTCAAGATGACAAACTTCCTTATGGGAAAGGGAGTTTGGGAGTACATCAATGGTGAAACTGCAGAACCAGTGTTGGGTGCTGCTCCCACTCCTGCTGAATTGAAGGCCTTTAAAGAATGGCATGAAAAAGCCAGAAAATGCCTGTATTGGCTGTCTGTTAGCATTTCAAATTCTATGATTGTGCATATACAGGGTGCATATATAGGATGTAGAGACGCCTAAGGAGGCATGGGACACATTGGTGAAGCTGTATAGCACAAATACCAAAGCACGAAAGATGCAGCTAAAGCAGGAGTTGCACAATGTGCAAAGGAAAAATCTGAATATAAATGAGTATTCCTTGAAGGTGAAAGGCCTTGCAGATTCTCTTGCCTCCATTGGAGCACCTGTTGATGATGAGGACTTGGTGTCCGTGACCTTGAATGGTCTTGGGAAAGATTATGCACAGTTTCGGACATCCATTGGAGTCCGTGAAACATTTCCTAATTTTCAGGAACTTATTGCTCTCTTGCTGAGTGAAGAGCAAAGGAATGGTGGTTCAGCCACCTCAACTTCTCAAGAGACTGCTTTCTACTCGAATACAGGTAGAGGCAGGGGTAGAGGAAGAGGCCGTTTGGGTGGCCGTGTAGGAAATCAGAACCAATAGCAACAACAGGAAAACCAGTCCTATGGAGGAGGACGTGGTAGTTCTAGAGGCAGGGGGAGCCAAAGAGGCCGTGGTTCATGGCAAAGGAACCAGCAAGTAAATAGCAGCACAGAATGCTATTATTGTGGAAAGCCTGGACACAAGGAGAATACATGCTATAAAAAGCAGAATGACATCAAAAGTGGGAAGTTGCAGCAAAGCAACTATGCATCATCAAGTGGGCATGGTGACGACAGAAATGAGCACCTTTTTGTGATGCAGCATATGGTTAACTCCATGTCAGGAGATGCTGCAGCTTGCAATGATGTTTGGTATGTTGATTCAGGTGCCTCTAACCACATGACCATTCATGGTGAGTGGTTTCATGATGTTAGAAATTTGGATAAGCCAGGTTATGTTGAAACAGGTGATGATACTGCGCACCCAATTACGCAGGTTGGTAAAGTGCCATTGGCTATGCAGGATGGCAAAACAAAGTACTTGGCAGATGTACTTCATGTTCCAAAAATCACTAAGAACCTGGTTTCAGTTGGCCAGATGGTTGAGCAAGGTCTGCAGGTTAGATTTAATCCTGATGGATGCTTTGTTGAGGACTTGAAAAATAAGTGCCGCTTGGTTGCGAAAAGCAACAAAAATGGCAGAATGTTCACCTTGGATGTTGATATGCCTGAGGTGAAAGCTGCTATGTTTGCGCATGGGAGAGGTGTCATTGCAGATATTGAGATATGGCACAAGCGCATTGGGCGCGTGAATATACAAAGGCTAAAATCTATGCAAACGAAAAACATTGTTGCAGGTTTGCCTAAATTCAGAGTTGAGGGAATGCAAAAGGTATGTGAAGCATGCCAAATGGGTAAGCAGGCCAGACATGCATTTCCCAAAAATTCTAAGGTGAGCAGAAGACCTTTGGAAGTGATCCATTCAGATGTTTGGACAACCAAAGCTGCTTCTATTGGTGGATGCCATTATTATGTGACGTTTATTGATGACTACACTAGGAAGGTGTGGATTTATTTTATGAAGCACAAAAGTGAAGTGTTCAGCCATTTCAAGGCTTTTAAGGCCATGGTTGAAAAAGAGAAAGGTGTGCATATTAAAGTGCTAAGATCTGATGGAGGGGGAGAGTACTTTTCAGAAGAATTTTCTGAATATCTGAAAGAACAGGGAATTCAAAGGAAGTACTCATGCAGGTCTACCCCTCAGCAGAATGGGGTTGCAGAAAGGAAGAACATGCATATTGCAGAAGTAGGATGGGCGATCCTAAATGAGAAAAACATGCCTGATTATTTTTGGGCTGAAGCAGTAGCAACTGCAGTTTATATTATGAACAGAACCCCCACTGCAGCTGTCCATGGCATGACGCCTGAAGAAATGTATACAGGCCAAAAACCAGATATTTCTCACTTGAAGGTATTTGGTTGCATAGCTTATGATCATGTTCCTGATGAGAAGAGAACAAAGCTGGATCCAAAGGCAGAAAAATGCATCTTTATTGGATATGCTCTGCACCAGAAAGGGTATCGCTGTTATAACCCTTCCACCCGCAAAATGCAAGTGAGCAGAGATGTTGTTTTTGATGAAATGAGCAGCTGGTATGCACCAACTGTTATGGTAGGAGATGCAGATGCAGGAAACGGGAATGCTGCAATAAATGCAGAGCAGCAATCTCAAGCCTTGAGTGAGAGTCCTCTACTAGTGGATCTAATATATGAGTCATCAGGTATTGATCCACAGAGAGAGAGAGAGAGACTGTGCTAGTTGTGCTTGTGGTTGCAGCCACCATGCTAGTTGCATAGGGCAACCACATTGAGTGTTCTTGAATGCATAGGTTGAAATAACAACCATCCTGCTGGTTGCAAGCGACCATGATGGTGGCATAGAGTGTTCTTGGATGCGTAGGTTTTAAATGTACTCTTTACATCGACCAGCTCGATGGTTAAAAAACAACCATCATGATGGTTGCAACCACTCTATTGGTCAGGATGATTGTAGCCATCGTGCTAGTTGTGCTCACTGTACTGGATGTACTAGTGTGTTGGTTGTAGCCACCATGCTAGCTGCAACCACACTTCGTACAAATAACGAAGAAAAAGTGAAAGCATTATTAAACAGCCATATACATTGGTATACATTAACTGTAGTCACTTGGATTTTAAGATCCATATAATTACTCTATAATTACAAATGTTTACATGTGGGATTCAAAGAGCCATTAAAGTATACAAGTTTACATGTGATCAGCTATCTATCTCAACTCAAGTGTACACTCATCTAAAGTTTGGGTGTTAAAAAAAGTCCCTGATGAAAATTCCTTGCGATTGTTATAGCATAGCCATCACCATAGCCAACCAAATACATGTGGCACAATACCACAGGGAATGGCTACAACCTTGTACAAACTGTCATCCATTATGAGCATATTGTGATCATTGAACCAAGGCTTCCGCTCCCAGAAGTTGCCCAAAAATTTGAAGAAGACAGGCTTTTCAAGAGGCAAAGTGACAGTAGTGCTTTGACAATCCTCTTGGCTGAAGAAGCCACCAATATGTTCTAAACTCTAGAAAACAACACTTTATACTCCGCACAATATTTACAATTTTGGCACAACTCCATATGAACACATCAAAGTATATGATTGCCCACTGCAAGAAGGCATATGCATGCATCTTTTTGCACAATGTGTGTGACACCCTCATTCTCTTTCACAATAAAAAAGGCTTGGCCCATTGTGGAAGCCTTTCATGCCTTGTATGGAATGATTGCATCACCAATCTGTTCATATCTAATATGAGTACCCACCTCTCTCGATGCTTTGGGGGTGGAGACTTGCGAGGCCATTTAAGTGCATAACAGGAAAATAGTTTCCCACGTAGACTTATGGGAACTTTATTTGTAGTCTCACCACATTCATATTTTCCATCTTTGCCTTGCAATGAGCCCTCCAAACAAGAATGGGGTTGAATGGGGCTCTTTGTTTTGGTTGCATGCCAACTGTTGCATTAAACATTTACCAATTGTAACACTTTGTTTTGGTTTCATGCAAATTGTTGGATTAAACATCTACCAATTGTAACACATTTTTGGGGGGGGCAAACAGAAGTTTTGTATCTTAGATTAACACAAAGGTTTGTACAATATCAGTTTATCTTTCCGAAATTCTCATAGTGGGAAGATTGAGAAAACATCTGGAGCTCAAGATAGAAACACTTGACTCCATATAGAAACAAGTAAAATATAAAAGAATAGAATGGGGTTGCAAGATTATTCTAAAATTTTATTTTCACTCAACCATTACAAAATAAGGTGGGCTTGCATCCCCCGACTATCTTTAATACACATAATACTTTCTTAACTGCACTTTTATAAGCCACTATATGTAAATCCTGTATATCACATGCATGAGGTTGGGATGGTGTCATGCTCCTAGTTTGCTAGGTTGAGATGAGGCCTTACTTCATAACTTATGGGCTATCAATGACACACAATGCCTCCTTTACTTTCTTCTGCTACTGCAAAACTACAAACAAATATATTCAAATAAGTAAAGTTTTCATTCAGCAGTTGCAAAATATAATCTTTGCTATGATGGATTTGAACTTTTGCCCTCAACACTTGCATTCATGCACCTTCTTTCCTAAATGCATTGTTGATGTTCATTCGCTTCTTTTGAACTTTCTTGCTTAATTGTTGCAAGGTCAAGGAGTCCTTAGTGGGGTATAAGAATTTTCTTGCATTTTACTAGATGCTTACAGCCCCTTTTCAACAATGTTGTCCAAAACCACAAGCAAAGAAGCTCCTACCCAATCAACTTTGTCAAGTGTAGGTTGTAGTGGATCTAAGTCACAATTTTGTGGATCTACATCAATAGGCTTAGAGGAGCCCATTTTTTACAATGTGTTGCAATCTACATAAAATTAAAAAATAGTTTCATGAGAATCAAGTGCACACAACTGAACAAAAAAAGACCTAGCTATAGAGTGATAATATTACCGACATCCAATTCATTTCAGGTTTCGGTGGTGACATCTTGTTGACCAACTGTCTCACTTGGGATGTTACCTTGTACAAGAAAAAACACACATTATTTAATATCCTTGAGATGCACAAAAGCCATTCACTCCATGAACTTATTATATATTGAAAATGAAAACATTTTAAGAAGTGATAAAGTATAGGATCTATTTATTTGAGTGTAATGGAGTCATACTCTACCTTATTATAGAAACCATTGACTTGATGATGCTATTATATATTAAGATGAATCAGATATAACTGAGTATGAACCTATGTAAAACTGCTAAAATAGAGTTCATTCTAACATTCTAAGTGATAGAGTAACATCAGTATTTATTTGAGTATATTGGAGTCTTGCATAGAGTATGACAGTGGTTGTTATTTCAACCACCGGGCTAGTACTGTAAAGAGTACATTGAGAACCTATGCATTCAAGAACACTCACTATGATTAAAATAAATAGCCCAGTGTTTTGTAACCAGCATGGTGGTTGCAACCATCCCAATGGCTGCAAATAGTGTGGTGGCTTTTGTTTCGACCATCGGGCTCGTCATTTGCAAAAGATTACACTCTCTCTCTCTCTCTCTCTCTCTCTCTCTCTCATACACACATACACACACATAGAGATAATAGTTCATTGATATAGATAATAGTGCTAAAGAGTCCTCAGAAGTGTCCAAAAAGTTTTTAGCAGTTGCTAAAAAGTTCTAAAGAGCCCTAGAAGGTGCCCAAAAAGTATTTAAAAGTGCTCAAAAAGTGCAAAAAACTGTGGTAAAGTTTCATAAGAGTGGTTAAAAGTGCTTTGAGAGTGCTAAGGGAGTTGAAGAGTGATGGAAAACTACTTGGTATTGTTAAGAAGTTCCTACAAGTGCTAAAATGTCAAAAAATGCTCAAACAAGCTAAAAAGTACCTTGAAAGTTGTCAAACTTGTTGAAAAGTGCTAGAAAGTGGAAACAAGTGTCCATAGAGTTCCTAGAAAATGCTAAAAAAGTTCTCAAAAAGTGCTTTAAAAAGCCTTTAAAAGTGCTAAAGTTGCTCAACTTTCAGCTCTCACTCTCCTACTCTCTTGCTCTCTTGCTCACACACTCTGCTCTCTCTCCCTTAGTACTCACATTTGGTATCAGAGCAACAAGATCCTACTCTTAGTTTTCTTGCCCACAAGCTTACTACCCAGCTACCCTGCTCCCTGCTCGTCGTTCGTATAGTCTGTCTGTACAATATGTATGGACTGATTTAGTACATTCCCATACAACTCCTCCTCTCTGTACATTTGCTTCAGCTTTCAAGGTGCCGTACAACGTTGTCAGGGCCGTACAAGCTCATAGAGCTCTCGCTATCTGTACATATGCGCCAGCCCATCACCACACTGTTGTACAATTTCACCGTACACCTGCTATCCGTACCATCTGCGCCAACCGGTACAGCTCATCATCAGCAGTACTTGCTCTTTGCACTACTTCCCATACAACTCGTACAGATTGTTTCGTATAGTCGTACCTGTTTCGTACAGTCATCATACATCCGTCGTACCTATTTCGTATAGCCACTGTACAGATCTGCGTCGATTGTTTTGTACAAGAATCTGTACATCTATACAAAGAGCTCCGTACAAGTCGATGTACACAGTCCATACATTGTATGAATTTCGTACTGACAGTTCTATACTGTCTGAGGAGACCGTACTTTTTGCAAAATTTTTCTTTGCAAGTGGACTCTGGAAGGTGTTTTGTGATAGGCATTTGCGCAGAGAGCCATTGTTTGGGTAAGATCTTGCAAGAATTTGAGACATTCCGTATTTGGGAACAGACTTTGCATTTGTTGCAGAGAATTGCAAAAATTTGGGGCTTTTGCAATCACACTATAATTTTGCAGTGAAATTTGGGGCTTTTGCAGGCAGAGTGCAATTTGTGCAACATTTGGGGCTTTTAGACCATTTGCCCCTTTCTAGTTGCAATTTCAAGCCATAAATTGGGGCTTTTGTGTTGGGAGAGCAATTTTGCAGGTTTTAGTTCACACTGCCTTTCTGTAAGTGTTTTGAAGCACTTTTGGCAGGTCTTGGGAGAGGACAAAATCAACAAGAAAGTTTTAACACCATAAAATAAGCTATGGTCTCAGGACCGAGGCGAGTCTCCTCCCACTGAGAGTAGGTCCTCGAAACTGTAAAGGTCTCCTTCCTATAGGTTTTGCAAAAAAGTGCTCAAATGCCCTAAAAAGTCCTCGAACACTAGAATACATGCTAGAAAGTGTTAAACAGTGCAAACAAGTGCCAAAAATGTGCTAAACTACAGGGGTTCACTACTAAGAAACCCTATGTATCATGTGTCTTCAGGGGTATTAAAAAATCCCTCAACTAAAAACCCTATGTATCACGTGTATTAAAAAAGCCCTCAACTAAAATCCTACCCCCCCTAAAACCACCCTTGTTTACTTATGAACTAATGGATTTTTTTCTAAAGTTGGATCAAAATCCCCTACAGTTATTGTAATCCTATTAAATTGTTTCCTAAAGTTGAATTTTAAAACCCCTCCTTTTGAACACACATGGTACACTAACAGTATGTGAGGTGAACCCCACAAGTGTTAAACATGTTAAAATGTACTTAAACTATGCTTACAAGTACAAGAAAAGTGCTAAAGAGCCCTAAGAGAGTGCTAAGAAGTTCTTACATGTGGTAAAAAGTGCTAAGAAGTGCTAAGAAGCCTCCAAAAAGTGCTTACTATTGTTAAGAAGTTCCAAGAAGTGGTAAAAAGTGCCCAAAAAGTAAGAAACAGTCCTAGAAAGTGCCACAAGAGTGCTCAAGGAACCTTAAAAAACGATATTATCTTAAAGTGCCTACAAGTTCTGAAAAGTTCTAAAAGGCTTCTGAAAATGTTGAAAAGTGTAGACAAGATGCTAAAAAGTGCTATAACAAAACTAGTTTAGGATGGCAAAAGTCAAAAGATAAATTATCAGCATGAACATGTTCAACAAGGTGATAATATGCAGTACATGTGAGTAATGAACTAGTGATGCAGTGATTAAAAAACATGTCCTTTGAGTATTTGATGGAGGGACCAATGTGGCACCCCAACACCATCTACTTTGCAACATCGATGATAGTTGGAGTCTGAAGTATTTATTTGAAACCAAGTTTTGCATGATGATTTGCATTTGGTTATAGAAGTGGTCGACTGCTTTGATATTTAGCATGTTCGGGTAAGGGTCAAGTACAACTACAAGCCAATGACTGCAAAGAAGAATGTGAGGTAATTTTTTTGGACTAGGGAGATAGCGCAAGTGTTGACGGTCTAATTTGCTCTCTTTTTTTTTTTGTTAACTTATGGGTGCTCAGTGTTCTATGCTCATGGACCCTTAACCCAACCCGTGCAGTGCTCAGATGAAGATGCTCGCTCTTATAGTCCTTGGGTGAGTGGTGCATGCAAACGTGCTTAGGCGTAATGCAAATAAATGTCAACACAAATAACGTGCTTGGGTGTAATGCAAATAGATGTCAACACAAATAACTCAGAGGTCACGGTTGCTATTGAAAGGAAAATTGTATGGTGACAGGGGGGGATTAAGCATATAAAATGAATAGAGAACAAAGAACAATATAGACAAGATGGAAGGAAACCACACTTGTATTATATTAAGAAAAGACTCTGTTACAATGGAGCTGCCTTGGCTTGAATTGAGCACTCAGCTAAGCAAGCTCCTAACCTAGCAAGCTAGAGAGAGGTCACACACTCATCAACAACCATCACCTGTTCTCTATTACAATGCCTTTCTCCTAAGTAGACTACCTGCAAAACTGACTTCTATTACTAATACTCATGGTTCACTGGACCATTGCTCATCATTGGTCTATCATCCTTAGCTTTAGGATGACTCCTTGGAATCACCACCTTAGCTTCACTGATGTTATTTTCTTGTCGGTTGGTAGAACTACCCAAAGATTTGCTTGTCACTCAGAAAGTTATCCAAAGATGTGCTGCCATGTTACCAACCATAGGTGCCACCTACTCGTGCTCATGTTTGGTAAGTTTTCCATGGGTTCTACCTATGTTGGTCTAACCCAAGGGCCAACATCTTTCCTCAACTTTCCATAACCAGGCCCTCACAGCTATAGACTGACTAGAACTAGGCATTGCTCGAATGCAGATGCACGTGGATTAAAGCCGTGGGGTCATCGTGCATGGTCATGGTTTTGTCTTGGAGGTTGGCATGGAGGTACTCAGGGAGCAACAGAAGAAGGGACAAGGGCATCATTTGGAGGGGCATGGGAGGAAGATGATCTAGGAGAGGGAGGGTCAAAAGGATTAATCATTAAGATCGGAGAGGAGACCAAGGATTCAAAGAGCGGATGTCAATGGGAGGCCCCTCAGTATCTATAGACCAAAGCTCGGCGAGTGGGTCCTTGAATGGATTGGTCATGTGGTGTTTGTGGATTCAACATTGAGATGTAGAATATCTCTTTTGCCACTACCCAAGTCATGGGTAGATCAAATTCACTATTATGGAATTTACTAAACAGGCGTAGTGGTTGTTTGGGATTGACTAAAAACATGCATGAGGTTGTTTGGGATTATGGGATTTACTAGTCATAAATACATTTTCCATTTTCTAGGATAAATGGAATAACTTTTCCTTGCAATGAGAATACACTTTCTTTGTACTGTCTTAGTCGCTCTTAACAACTACTTCAAGACACCCCATGATGTGCTCATGCATGTCTAAATCCATTTTTAAGACACTCTTGCTCTTCTTTCCTCTAGGCACAGCTTGCAACTGGAACTCAATAGATCAAATAGCTCCAACTACTACATCCCACTTCTAATAGATTGTTCCCCAATCATCCTTAAATGCTTCCTCAACCTTGTTCTTGGGTTTGGTACACAACAACACAAAGTGTTGGTCACAATTGGGACACTACAGTGGCAGCAACAATTGGGAAGCTATCCCACTCTTCCAGATAGTCAGTGAGGTCATCAAAACACTCCCCAAAATATGGTGTCATTGTTTGTCACTCAATCTTCACGTAGAGGGAAAACTTAAAATGGCTCCCATCCCTTCACAGTTGCAATGTCCTCACAATTGTCATGATCCCCTATGATGCACACATTGTAGGAGCAAGAAAGTTTTCTTGTTTTGAGTAGGTGGTTGTTTGAAAAGCCCCATATGTTGTGCAAACTATGAGTTTCTTTAATGGCCTCACAATCGTGCCTACTTCTCCTTTGCACTTCGTTCACTTTCACTTCATGGAACACTCTACACTATTCTTAAGGCTTTGTTTATTGTATCTTGATCACACCCCCATGGCTATAAGCCATGTTACAACATCATGGGCATCATTGAGCTTTTCTTGAGGACATGTTAATTGGTGTTTAAATAGATCTCTCTTAATAGCATCACCACATCCATCATGTTCATCCTTGCCATGGCTAGACCCAAAGAAATTCCACATCATGTTTACACTGGCCAAGGATTTAAACCTTGAGACAAAGTAGAATCCACGAGCTAATTTAAATTGAGAGGTAGCACCATTTAACCACTCCCAATGTTGTTTTATATTTTCTTGTACATGGGAATCATCTTCTTTTAGCCATTCCCATGCAATAGAAAAGCATGTTGCTCAATTAAGGTCTCGTGTTCCCTAACATCCAAAATGTACAAATGGTATGTGTGTTGCATTGCCTTGGACTCCTAAAAGTTACCAACAGGAAAATTGGCATCAGTATTAGAAGAATCAAGTGCATCAATTGTAGAAGAATCAAGCAAATGATAGTATGTGATATTCACTAGAATTGTTATGTGCTTGTTGTACCAGCAATGAGCACTTTGAATCTCATCTTGTTCTTGAAATGAGTAATTTTTTGCAAAATCTATGACAGAGACAATAGTGTCATGGGGAAAATTGGCTAGGCACGTCCGGAACTGCTTATCTTGCCAGTTGGCTGTGAAATTGTGGAGCACATCTTTTGGGATGGATTGAACCAAGTGATCTATACGCTCCCTCAGCTAAGTGCTCTTATATGATAATAGCCATCTCTTTTTCTCTGATCCTTCAATATTAACATGCTCAAATCTCCTCCATTTTAGAGCAACATGGTTGTCTTCCCTCATTTCATTTGGACAGACATCAAATTTCCTCTTCTTTAGACTACAATGTGTGCATGTGCCATAAATACGTTCAATGCAGTGCCATTCAAAGTCTCCCTTGGACAGACCACTGGCTCCTAGAGAGACATTAGGCTACCAAACTTGGCCTTTCTTGCGACACATGACAAGGATCCAGGTGTCCTATAGACTACACATTCATCTGGGACACATGGGCATCTATCTCCATGGAGCAATGCTCCAACATGACCAAATCTCAAATCATTCATAGCTTACTAGGACAATTCAAAGTTATCTATGTGTTTAGCTCGGTGATGTTCCAACCACCAGGCTAGTTTAGGACAATCACATTAAGTCCAAGCCAGCCCGCTAGTTTAGAAATTAACTAGTATATGACCCAAACCAACACGAAATTAAATTTAACCGTTATTGACTAATTGATGACCAGCCTAGTGGTTGAAATTGCTATGCAAAATAGATTGTTGTTAATTCGATATTTGTGTGGAGGTGATCCATTTTGTTGCAAATTTATCCATGATATATCAAGTAGAGGTCACACTTATAACTTTGGGCAATTCTTTGGTTTATTATGCCATATTTGTGTGGAACTAACACGTTTAGTGTTCCAAAATAACCCAATTTACAAGTCTACCAAGTGATATTGAGTGGAGGTGACCAGTTATAAAAAAAAGTCCAAATGAAGCGAGAAAGTTCAATTTTTTTGAAGTGTGTTAACTGTTTCAAAAACTAGAAACCAAGCCCAATTTAACGTTGAAACCTTGCAATCACACCACAAAAATAAAAGCAGTCAGCCACCATCTGCAGATTTGCTTCAATCCTCCATAAGAACCCCTCAAATACAGTCACAATTCATTACAAATGCACCCGCTTTTCCAATTGCATCATGTTGATTAGGCCTCAACATTATACCATAGTTACTTAGCTCGACCCAACAGCGCCAGTCTAACACTATCACCTGATCCACAACTCAACATCAAGTAGAAAATATGTTAGTAGTACACTGCCAATGTGTGAGACACCATAGCCATGTTCAATAATTCTCTCAACAACTAGACACACTGGCTACTATATGATGCCTAAACCATTTTGTACTAGTGTTCCCAAGCAAATCCCAAGGAGATCTCCACATGATAGTCAAGATCCCCAATTAATTTTCAAAACGATTTTTCATCTCTTTGCCCAAGGCATTGGTTGTTACAGCTTCCAACTAATGCACAATGGGCAATGTGCTATGCCTACAAGGATAGGGACCCCAAAAACATGAAAAAAAACACCCCCCTCCTGGCGAGCTATACGGGGAGGGGGGGGAGATTTTTCACTTATTAAAAAAAGGCCCCCCTCTTGGAATAACTTGCCGACGAGCTATGCCAGGAGGGGGCATTAAGAAATATGTTCTCTCTCTCTCTCTCTCTCTCTCTCTCTCTCTCTCTCTCTCTCTCTCTCTCTCTCTCTCTCTCTCTCTCAAAGGCAACTTATGGTTTGGGTGGGTAGTGGAGAAACTAACTTTGAAGAGATGCTCTAACATTGCGGTATGTTGCTTCTCCACTCTTGCACAAGTGGGAAAGAAATATACTTCTACAGCGCTGATTACCAAATGCATGCTTACTTCAAAGTTTGGTACTCTTTATGTACTCTCTAGAGCATTAGAACACACATCGTTGGAAACAATTCTTTGGTACTGGACATGCATTTTGGGAAGCAATTTTTTACAAAAGAATTGTAAGGATTGTTGGCATGCCTTGGCACACCAGCAGGAAGAAGCCTGGAGGCAGCAAGCATTTAATGAATGAGCTTCATGTTGACGAGTCAGGATGAGATTTTATAGTGTCAATCAGTAGCAAGAAAGAAAAGAACTGCTCTCACCATGGGTTGCGTAAGCGTGCTTGGGGTAAGTGGGTATTTAAGAATTTTGTGCCTCGCACCAGATCTCATATACGGTTGGGATCTTATTTCAGACCGAAGGTAGCTGTTCACGCTTGTGATATTGTTCTGTTACATCTTCGAGGACCATCTACTCGGCTCACTTTTCCCCAATTTATACAAAGAGCTACACTTAATGAAGGTAATTCTTATGATAAATTTTCAACAAACTCAGCAATAATACAACAAGCACTGATGTAACCTCTCTCATCAATGCAACTAGCCCTGCTTCTAGCTATGTCCTCCACAAGGACAAAGCAATGTTGGAGACTTTATTAGGCTCATCACTAATTTAGGTTGCACTTTCTAGCTATATTACCAAATTTATGGTGGGTAGTGCAAGTTCTAGCCGTGTCAACTAGGATAAACCGTGTTTCAAGCTTGGGGACTTTGTCGGGCTCGAAAAGGCTTTAGATAAAATGTATGCCAGTGCTAATTTGATATCATATTCCAATACAACTTTGACTTACAACACCCATGAATTGGCATAGATTTTGCCAATGGATGGAGATGTGACGTCCTTTGGTGATGACAACCACTTAGCAGCTCACACATTCAAGGAGGAGCAAGATGTGGAACCTTGGGAATCAACATTTCTATGGCAAGATGGATATTATTGCCACATGTACTAAATGCTAGGAAGTTCCCCTCTTGTCCAACTACATAAATATAAGAACTTTGTGTTTGTAGTGCCTCATGTAGTCTAAGTATTCTAACTATTTTATAATAAGGTGGCAAAACCATTTGAGCAGGAAAGAAGAGTGGTATGTGTGAGTTGCTATTTATGAGTGATTATGTAGTTAATATTTCTAGATTTTATGGTGTCATTGACTTTAACATTTATATGGGCTTTAATGTCCCCTAAATCTCCAAACAATAGATTAAACTCCCCCATCCAGTAGTAATAGGGGAGAACAAAGGGAGTGAAAGGAGGAGAGGAGCAGTTTATCTAAAGGTGAACGAGAGAGAGGAATGTGTGGAGGTTAAAGCAAATTAGTAATAGGGAAGAAGAGAGGGACTAAAAGGGAGGAGTAGGAGAGTAGTTTATCTAAAGGTATAAAGGAGAGAGGGGAATATGAGGAGGTTGAAGCAAAGTGCACTTAACTAAAGGTGGAAGAACATGCTAGCTAAACTTTAGAAGTTACAAGAAATGAGCAAGAAACACACTAACTTTTTTTAAAGTAGGGAAAAAGATAATTTATTAGTAAAAGAATATAAAATTTTGAAAAAGTATAGTTGCCTCAGCTAGAAGTAGAGCACTTGTTTCAAAGCTCTGTGTGCAATTTTAAGCTTCTCAAACTTAAATCTATAATAATAAACATATCTTTCATTAATGTGGACTCGTGTGCTCTCCAAATTCATTTTTATAAGTACTTTTGGATTAAAAAATTTTTAAAAAAGAACTCTCCAGTAAACAAATTAGGAAGATTCACAAAACATGCATTAGGTGCATTCTTAATGGTAGTAAAGTGAGAGGTAGTCAGAAAGCTGAGCCACCAAAAGTGAGCCAAGCAGAAAGCCAAGCTACCAGAAGCAAGCCAAGCTATGTACGAGCACATAAATGTAAGTTTTGAAGTCTTTTCATTATTCTCAATTCTTGCTATTAATTGTACTGCCTACCAAATTCATTAACTTCATTGATTGAATTAGTAGCATGAGTGACTTAATAAATTACATTATTGACTTCATTGCCATATCATGAGCTTCAGTGACTTAACAAATTACTCGAGTGACATAAGAAATTTCATGACTGACTTCTATGCCATAACATGGAATATACAAGAATTACTTGAGTGACATAAGAAATTTCATGACTGACTTCTATGCCATAACATGGAATGTACAACCATAATACTCAACAAAGGAGAATAATGTGAGCCAAAAAATTTCATCCAATAGGACTATTTTAAATATTCATCAAATCAAAACTTTGTACAACATCCTTTGGAAATCAAAGCTATGGAGTTCTTTTAAAGAAGCCAAAATGAGATCATTCCTCACGAGTCGAAGGTGAGGCATGTGCTACATCTCAGAGCATTCATCATCGACAAACAAGCATTGAGCAACTTTCTTGTCTTTTATCCTTCTATCACACTTCCCACCTGCCTCCATTTGCTTTGCCATGTCTTCTGCATAGCATGGTAGGAAGCTACAGAAATCAACATAAGAGCCCAAGTCAACTTGACATTCCAATAAGCAAAAACTTTCTTTAAGTTATGGATTATTCAACTACAAATATAATCTCCTTGCTCACAAAACAAATCACTACAAATTCTTAAGCACAATCAAGATATTATATCACATATAGGCCATATGGATTTGCGAGGGATTTGCCACTCTCAAACTTTTGAAAAGTTCTCAAAATATAAAAAAGAGACCACTACTTCAAAGGTCTCAAAATATCAAAAAATGAAACTTAGACAAATATTATATCCAAGTAGCCAGTGTCTCACTATGAGTCATCATATGGATTGGTAGTAGGCATAAAGGCATACTCAAATTCATCCCCCTCTGTAATACCTACATCCAATCTAGCTCTCTTTGCACATGATGCCTGCACAAGGGGCTCCACAATGGAAAGAACAATGCTACTATCACTATAAAAAGAAAAGCAAGAACGACTAGTAGCCTGGCATGCTCGCATAAGTGGTGTTGTTCCACATCCCATCTCCATGCAAAGGCCACCTCTGCAGGACATAGCAAGCTCAAAATACAACCCACAAAACTAGTGGACCTCTCCGCTGATTCTCTAGCATGCCTACTCAATGAAGATCCTGCCATCTTCTCTACATCTAGAAGATAGTGAGTCCATGAGTCACTCCTCTGCTTGATGTGAAGTCTATCAAATAATATTCGGCTCTCCTGGTAGAACATGAGTGGGCGACAACCCACACGTCTAGCAAATACTACCATGAAAAAAATCATCTGCATACAAACAATGAAAGTTAATGCTAAACTTTTCTTACCTATTGTGATAAAAGCAAACAATGGATGAAAGAAAACAAACCATTAAATCCTCTCCATTCTCCATGACATGTCCATAAGGCACTCTGTCTACACGCCGTGCAATCTCCAAGCCCTGAACATGAATGTATTTCTCAAACCATGTAATGCAAGGTCCTTCAAACAAAGATTGTGCCAACATGTTAGAAAGACCAAACTCAAGCAAAATCTCATTCAATTAAGAGAGTATGTTTAAAGTTCTTTTACTTGCAAGAGGACAAAAGAGAACCAACCATCCATCATCGCCAAGTGTAGCAGCTGCTACACTAATACCATATCTAAAATGGTCCTCTAGAATCTTATTCCATGTGGGCATCCCAACATGTCCATCTCTAAACCGGTAGGGAAGTTTAGCAATATAAAGTTTGCAACCCATTTTACTTTCCTACCCATCCTAGAATAATCCCTCCCCTTACTAGCAACTCCAAGAAAAAACTCATGCACCTTTGTGTAGGCATCATTGTTCTTGGCAGTAGCAATGTCTAACCCCATGGTAATGTTGAGATATCGAGCTCCACTCGCGATATGCCAGGGTGACCGTTGTGTACTTATGTCACTGACTTGTTAGCTGGAGATGCGGTTGGTACACCGCCCATGAATAATAGCTGGATGACAGCTATCCTTATCTACTCTAGTTTGTGGCTCAGTTAGTATGCCACCTTAGTTAGTTGAGTTTGGTTTGAGACCCACATATAGGGTTCTTCTATTTTCTTTGTACTAGAGTTCTTTTGGCTTTCACAACTAAGAAGAGGAAAACTGTTTTCAGCCTCCACCTTTGTGTGTATTCCCCCAATTGTTCATGTGAGAAAGCCGCAAGTGAGACTCCTTCCCTCTCTCCCACTATCTTCACATGGTATCAGAGCCTTGTTCGTGGTAAGGAGCTCAAGAAAGCAAGCCAAGTTCGTGGTGTCCTGGTAAGAGGACCAGTGTTGCTTTCCTATTTCGAGTTTGGGAGCAAATCTCTGCAGGTAGCACAGCCGGAAGTGCAAGAGTGCACTGTCTCAGATTGAGACGCCCTTTGCGGTGTGGATTCGAGGTCATTTCGGGGCTCGTTTTGGAGGCAGAAGTTCTCCGCAGGCACTCAGAAAAAGGCCCTATTTTTGCTGTGCGACCACTGTTCTGCAGGTCGGTGAAAAGTTACCACAGAAATTGCATCGTATGCCTGTGCACAGAGACATTGGGAGTTGCAAATTCATGCTTCTTGCCTGTTGATGCAAAATCGTCACTAGGAAGTGACTGTGTCATGAAATACCAACTTCGTCAGTTTTGCAGATCTGCCCGTGTGAGGCAAAAGCTGTGTTTTTTGCAGTGACAGAATATTTTGCAGTGCTCTGTAATGGCATCTGATTCTCTTTCACAAATTGTCACTAAAAAGCTTGACAAGAACAACTTCTAGGCATGGAAGTTTAGAATGACGAATTTCTTGACGGGAAAAGGCTATTGGGAGTTCATTACAGGAAATGAAGAAGAACCTATTCTTCCTAATGTTCCCAGTCAATAGGAAATGTAGGCATTTAAAGGATGGCATGAGAGAGCCAGGAAAGTTATGTACTGGCTGTCTATAAGTATTTCGGACTCCATGATTGTGCATATTCAAGATGCAAATACGCCAAAGGAGGCATGGGATACTTTGGCAAAAATGTATAGCACAAATACGCAAGCCAGGAAAATGCAACTCAAACAGGAGTTGCACAATTAGAGAAACTTTGAGCATAAATGACTACCACATGAAAGTGAAGAAAATTGCAGATGTACTTGCTTCCATTAGGTCGCCAGTGGATGATGACGATTTGGTTTCTGTGACCTTGAATGGTCTAGGAAAGGATTATGCACAATTCCGGACATCCATTGCCGTCCGTGAAAAATTTCCAGATTTTGAGGAGTTGATTGCTCTTCTAATTTCTGAAGAGCAGAGAAATGGGGGTGCATCGTCTTCAGCAGGAACTTCAAAAGAAACTGTCTTCTACTCAAATGCTGGCAGAGTAGAGGAGGCCGATCTGCAGGCCGTGGTAGAAATCAGAATATGCAGCAAACGCAAGAAAACCAGTCCTATGCAGGGGGACGTGGTAACTCTAGAGGCAGGGGGAGCCAAAGAGGCCGTGGTGGATGGCAGAGAGGCCAAAATGCAAACAGCAATGTTGAATGCTACTATTGTGGCAAAATGGGTCATATGGATAAAGACTGCTACAAAAAGCAGAATGACATTATGAATGGAAAATTGCAGCAAGGCAATTATGCATCCTCTAGTAGACAGTGTGATGACAGAAATGAGCATTTGTTTATGGTGTAGCATATGACAAATTCTGTAACAAGTGCAGAAGAAAGCAATGATGTGTGGTATGTTGATTCAGGTGCATCAAACCACATGACAGGTCACGCTGAATGGATGCAAGATGCAAGAAAAATGGAAAAACCAGGATTTGTGGAGACTGGTGACGATACTGCACATCCTATTGTGCAGATTGGAAAAATTCCTTTGTCTATGCAGGATGGGAAAAAGAAATACTTGTCTGATGTATTTCATGTTCCGAACATCACCAAGAACCTGGTTTCTGTTGGTCAGATGGTTGAGTAGGGCTTGCAGGTCAGATTTAATCCTCATGGATGCTTTGTTGAGGATATGAAAAATAATGGTCGCTTGATAGCAAAAGGAAAGAAGAAGGGCAGGATGTTTACGTTGGATGCGGACATGCCTGAATTGAGTGTAGCAATGTTTGCACATGGGACCAGTGTAGTTGCAAATATTGATATCTGGCACAAACGCATTGGTCATTTAATATATAGCAACTTAAATCAATGCAAGCCCAAAATATTGTTGCAGGATTGCCTAAATTCAAGGTTGCAGAAATGCACAAGGTTTGTGAAGCCTGTCAATTTGGGAAACAGGCAAGGAAACCTTTTCCTAGGCATGTTCAAGAGAGTAAAAAGCCATTGGAATTAATCCACTCTGATGTGTGGACTACAAAAGCTGCATCTATTGGAGGCTGTCACTATTTTGTCACATTTATTGATGACTTCAGCAGAAAACTGTGGGTGTATTTTATGAAAAAGAAAAGTGAAGTGTTTGGGCACTTCAAAGCTTTCAAAGCTATGGTTGAAAAAGAAACAGGCCTGCAAATAAAATGCCTAAGGTCAGATGGAGGGGGAGAGTACCTCTCAAATGAGTTTGCAAGGTTCTTGCAGGAGCATGGTATAAAGCAGCAATATTCATGCAGTCATACCCCACAGCAAAATGGAATTGCAGAAAGAAAAAATAGGCATATTGGAGAGGTATCTGGGCTATGCTAAATGAAAAAGATCTACCAGAATATTATTGGGCTGAAGCAGTTGCTACAGCAGTCTATATAATGAACAGGACTCCCACTGCAGCAATACATGGCATGATGCCAGAGGAGATGTATACTAGTAGGAAACCAGATATTTCTCATTTGAAGATTTTTTGTTGCATTGCCTATGTCCATGTGCCAGATGAGTTGAGGTCCAAATTGGATCCAAAAGCTGAGAAGTGCATCTTTATTGGTTATTCTCTGCAGCAGAAAGGGTATAGATGCTATAACCCTTCTACACATAAGTTCACAGTGAGCAGAGATGTTGTTTTTGATGAGATGAGCAGCTGGTATAAACAACCAATAAATGTGATGATTGATGTAGATGCACAAAATGGTAATGCTGCACAGAATGCACAGCAGCAATCACAAAATATCAGTGGACTTGGAGTGTCCTCTACCAGTGGTTCACATACTTCGCCATGGACAAGCAGATTGAGATCAGGAGAATCCCCTCAAAGCAATGCAGAGAGTGGTGTGCAGGTATCACGAAAAGGAAAAGAGAAGGTAGATCAGCCCATGTTTGATGTGAATGCAGGTCACTCTTGTGTGGATGGTGAATCCAGTGGCTCAGAACAGAGCATTGATGATGAGTTGGGTATTCCTTCTGTTGTTACACCTGGAGTAAGGAAGACCAGGGATGTTTTGAGAGCACCTGGAAGTGAGCCTATTTTGCGTAAGTCTACCAGGGTCAGGTATCCTATGGATAGGCTGAAATATGATGGATTTACAGCCATTCACTATGCCTATATGGTCAAAGTGATACAAGAACTAGAACCCACTTCTTTTGAGCAAGCCATGGGAAATGAAAAATGGGAGAAAGCCATGGATGAAGAAATGGATGCCTTGGATGCAAATGCTACATGGGAATTGGTGCCTTTGCCTAAAGACAAGAATGCAATTGGCTGTAAGTGGGTTTATAAGATCAAGCACAATGCAGATGGTTCTGTGAATAGATACAAGGCAAGATTAGTTGTCAAGGGGTATGCACAGACATATGGCATTGATTATGAAGAAACTTTCAGCCCGGTTGCAAGGATGGCAACCGTAAGAGCAGCCATTGCTATGGCTGCATCAAAGGGATGGTCTTTACATCAGATGGATGTAAAGAATGCCTTCTTGCATGGTGATTTGCAAGAAGAGGTCTTTATGGAGCAGCCAGCAGGTTATGTTCATGCTACTCATCCTGAGTTTGTTTGCAGGTTGAAGAAAGCCTTGTATGGCTTAAAGCAAGCACCTAGAGCATGGTCTGACAAGATAGGACAGTATCTTATCACTATTGGCTTTCAGATTTCCAAGGCAGATTTCTCACTCTATGTGAGAAAAACAGAGAAAGGGATTATGCTGCTGGTCATTTATGTTGATGATTTGATCATCACAGGTTATAGTGATGAAGATATCCTTCATGTGAAAATGCTATTGAGGCAGAAGTTTGGAGATGAAGGATTTGGGAGAGCTGCGTTATTTCTTGGGCATTGAGGTGATTAGATCACCAAGTGGGATACAGCTCTTGCAGAGGCAGTATGGACTGGACATGCTATCCAAATATGGGATGACAGGCTGTAAGCCTATTTCAGTTCCTTTAGAGCAGAATGTGAAGCAAAGCGCAGATGCAGGTGAGCTTCTGGAAGACCCTACTATGTACAGACGCATAGTAGGAAGTTTGATTTACATGACTATTACCAGGCCAGATTTGAGCTATGCTGTTGGGTTGGTAAGTCAGTTTATGCAGGCTCCAAGGAACCGCATCTGGATGCGGCTAGATGCATACTCAGGTATGTGAAGTCCACATTGCAGTATGGACTATCTTATGAGGCTGGGGTTCAGATACAATTGCATGGATACACTGATGCTGATTGGGCTGGTAGTATTTCTGATAGACGATCTACCAGTGGGTATGTGTTCTCTTTTGGGAGTGCTGCAGTCACTTGGAGCAGCAAGAAACAGCCTACAGTTGCCTTGTCGAGCACAGAGGCTGAGTACAGGGGTGCAGCAATGGCTGCATGTGAGGTAGCTTGGTTGCATAAGCTACTCTATGATATGCATCAGTCAACAGATGGGCCGGTTGTCATTTATTGTGACAACATGAGCAGTATACACTTGGCAAAGAACCTAGTCTTTCATGCTAGAACAAAGCACATTGAGGTGCATTATCACTATGTGCGGGAGAAGGTTTTACTAGGTCTTATTGATCTAGTTTATGTCAGCACAGAGGATCAGGTAGCTGACATATTCACGAAAGCATTGGGCACAGAGAAGCTGCGCAAGTTCAGAGACCTGCTTGGTGTGCAGGAATTGGGATTGAGCTCGAGGGGGAGTGTTGAGATATCGAGCTCCACTCACGATATGCCAGGGTGACCGTTGTGTACTTATGTCACTGACTTGTTAGCTGGAGATGCGGTTGGTACACTGCCCACGAATAATAGCTGGATGACAGCTACCCTTATCTACTCTAGTTTGTGGCTCAGTTAGTATGCCACCTTAGTTAGTTGAGTTTGGTTTGAGACCCACATATAGGGTTCTTCTATTTTCTTTGTATTAGAGTTCTTTTGGCTTTCACAACTAAAAAGAGGAAAACTATTTTCAGCCTCCACCTTTGTGTGTATTCCCCCAATTGTTCATGTGAGAAAGCCGCAAGTGAGACTCCTTCCCTCTCTCCCACTATCTTCACAGGTAATGCAATCACCTACCACTGAACCAAACATAGACATGTCTCCATGGCCATCCAAAGGTGATGGGGGGTGACATGTAAATGTGATGAAATTTTTCACCATTTTCTTTTTTCCTGGAATTAATTCAAATGCTTCAGTAATAAATAAGAACATAAGCTTGATACTTTTTCAAGAAAACAAACTTGAGATTTCTACTTGGAAGAGAAACCTCAATGACTGGTTCCTCATCCCTAGTCTCACAAGGTGGAGTATCCATGTCATCTACTTTTGTAAAACAAAGATTCCAATACTTCAGAATTGTAACTTCCATACATTTTTTCTACCAACTAGGCTACAAAATAATTGATGACATACCTTTCTCTTTAGTTGTTTGTTTTGTCTGTTGTTGCAGACATTCTCTTTGGAGTATCTTCTTTACCAGTCTTCTTACTTATTGAGTGCTCAGCAAACATATATCTCTCATGTGTAAATACTTGCCCAGCTGGAAAGTCAATCCACCATGGGTAGTTACTAAGCTCCCACTAGGACAATCCATGCATCGAACTAGAGTACATGCAAGTGTTGGGGTTCCCTATCTCAAGCCAGCCTTTGCATTGAGCAGGCATCTCAATCAACTTGTTCTCCTTCACAAGGTGCTTCAAGTACCTTCAATGTGGCATAAGTTCATTACTTACCAAATGGACAATATCTAGTTCTCTCCCAAAGAAAAGACTTATAGATCATGCGTAAGTACCTAAACACAACTCTCCGCGTAGCCTGATCAATCTCTATAGCCTTCCTTGGTGCATGTCCGTCTCCTCTCTTTGAACCTTTGATAGGGGATTTGCTGTCACGTGCCTTCAGAGAGGAGAACATATGCTTCCTGCCCTCTAGCTTGATGTCCTCCATGTATTGTTGGAGGGTATAATCCACATGCAATTCCGCATGCAATACAAATGGATGGGTAATGGCACTGAGGACACACAAGTCCTCGAATGCAATGATAGACTGTGTCTCTATCTTCTCAAGGAGGATCTCCCTGGCAAGCCACCTAAAAATGATGCACAAACCAACAGTAACCATCTTTCATTACACAACAAGACAAGAAATTGAGCATAAAGAAACACCTTACTCTCTAAAGTCGCCGTCTCGTGACGGCATGAAATACATATCCCTCATCCTCTTATTTGCTTCAAGAAGAGACAATACCATTAGTCTCTTCTCCATCCTCATTTCTACATTTGCTAGACTCTTAAGCTTTGCCAAAGTTACAATGGAGTCATGACTCTCATATCTCCTATTGAAGACTCTTGTCTTCCACACATCTCCCTGTTTGGGATTTAGACAATTAAGCATCTACAAAAAATTGAACGTAAGAAATTTTAGAAAGCACAAGACTTACCAAAAAATTAAAATCACACTTCACATACCATTCCCATCCTATCAGAAAGCTTCTTATGAATTCTCCCTCTTTCCTTGCTTTCTGCTTCTCCTCTACTTTCTTGTGGTATTGTTTCTGCCACAGTATCCAATGCTTGCTTCAACTCAGAGATGTACTCCACCTTCAATAGAAGGAAAAAGTGTGAAGAATTGAAGATTAAGCAAAGTAATCATGATGTTTTTGAATCACATGAATTTCAAGTACCTGAAAAACAAGACGAAACAAAATTCCTCGTGACAAAGGAAACCATTGCTGCTTCTCCAATGCATCCCTTGATCTAGACTTTTCAATCATTTGTTGTTGCTTCTTTGTCAAACTATTCATGAAGAATTTTGGATCACACTTAGCCACTTAGCATACAATAACATTTCAATGACTTGAGGACTCTAATTCTACAGTTTTCAATCATCAGAATTAATAGAGTGTTCTTTGCAATAGAGAGATGAAAAGCGTGAAATACTCGATCATTTAATCTCACTGCCATCTTCCCATAGGTACACAATCAAGGACCGATGATGGATCACCTATTTGGTGGAAATGATGAGCCAAATGTGGCTGATATGCAAGGAGGACAACAAGTTGAAATGCCCTTAAGAAGATCAGCTAGAGTGTTTAGACCGCCTGATAGTTTTGTTCCAGAGGCAGACTATGTGATCCTTACTGATTGCATGGAGTCTTCTTGCTATAGAGAGGCTATGACGTGCGAGGATCATCACAAGTGGGAGCATGCTATGCAATCAGAGATGAGTTCACTCATGAAGAATAAGACTTGGGACTTGATTTATTTGCCACATGGAAAGAAATCATTGCCATGTAAATGGGCCTACAAGATGAAGGTCACATGTGATGATGTGCCTAAGTACAAGGCCCGTTTAGTTGCTAAAGGGTTCAAGCAAGAGAAGGGTGTGTACTTTGATGAGATCTTCTCTCCGGTTGTGAACATGACCACACTTAGATGCGTACTTGGACTAGTGGCAGCACAGGATATGGAGCTTATGCAGATGGACATCAAGACAGCTTTCTTGCATGGGGATCTGCATGAGGAAATATACATGGTGCAGCCGAAAGGCTTTGAAGAAAAGAGTAAAGAGCATTTGGTTTGCAAGCTGAAGAAGAGTCTCTATGGCCTTAAGTAAGTGCCTAGAGAATGGTATCAGAATTTTAAAGCTTTCATTCGGTCCCAGGGTTTCAGCAGGACTGAAATTGATCATTGCCTCTACACTAAAAGGACTAAGGATCATAACTTGATACTCTTGGCACTATATGTGGATAATATGCTATCGGCTAGCAAGAATACTTATGAGCTGGACACATTAAAGGCCAAGTTGCATGAGGCCTTTGATATGAAGGATTTGGGACTTGCAGGTCATATTCTTGGTATGTGCATCACGCGTGACTAGAGTAGGGAACTCCTTTGGCTTTCATAGAAGGAGTATGTTACAAAAGTATTACAGCATCTCAATATGGAGGGGGGGGGAGGAAGTGAGTACTCCATTGCCTCCATATGTGAAACTGAGTCAGGAAGATAGTCCCAAATCAGATGAGGAGAGAGCCATGATGGCCAAGGTTCCTTATGCATCAGTGGTTGGGAGTCTTATGTATGCTATGATAGCTACTAGACCGGACATAGCATTTGTCGTGGGAGTTGTTAGCCGATATATGGCTAATCTAGGAAAGAGGCATTGGGAGGCATTTAAGTGCATCATGAGGTACATCAAGGGTACCAAGGAGATGTGCATCTACTTTGGCAGAGGAGTACTTTGGCAGAGGAGAGATGCGTGTACTTGGATACACAAATTCGAACTATGCAAGGCATGTGGATAGCAGAAGATCCACTTCTCATTATGTGTTCACCTTTGTAGGTGGTGCAGTGTCATGGATGTCTCGTGCACAGAAGTGTGTTGCTTTGTCTACCACAGAGGCTGAGTATGTTGCAGCCACTAAGGGTTGCAAATAGGCTATATGGCTTGATAGGCTAGTGGGAGATTTGGGGATTCATACAGGTGTACCGACATTGCATAGTGATTCCTGAGTGCTATTCAGCTAGCACGGAATCTGGTCTTTCATGCAAAGACCAAACACATGAGGTCAGGTACCATTTCATTAGGGAGGTACTTGAGAACAAGCGCATAGAGCTTGTCAAGATCCATACAGATGATAACCCTATAGATATGCTGACGAAGAGTCTACCTAGTCAGTGGTTTGAGTATTGTCATGTATTGATGGGCATTAGATAGTATGCTCACTGATTGTTCTCCCTTAAAGGCACATTGGCCTTTAAGTGGGAGGTTGTGGGGGTTAAAGGCCATTGTGCCTTTACCCTCGTTATGTACAATACTCAAACACATATATAAATGAATGAAAAAGAAGATTAGGATGTTCTACACCCACCAAAATCTTGTGTGGCTCTCTAGTTCTCTCTCACTCTCTTCCGTTCCACTTTCGTTGAGAGCACTCTCAAAGAATACCTAAGGGAGCGAGACAACTCTCTCTAAGGAACTCGACTATATTTCCTTGTAACTTTGGGAGAAGGGGTGCCTCCTCACAAAGGAGGTCGCAATGACCAGGCCTAGGTGACTGTTTACCAAAAACACAGCTCTCCACAATGTTGTAAGACCATGTGTGGGGGCTAACACCTGCCCAGTACCAAAAGGTTAAGGAAGTTGGTGACTTGATAGCAGGGAAGCCGACCCGCAGGGTGGATAAATATCAACACCAGGGGATGCCAATCTCAAAATTTCAACCTTATGGTTTGCTAAAGGCCTCAAGTGTCTATGCTTTAGGCCATGATGATGTTATCAAATATATACACAGAATAGCGCAAAGCTTATTCAAAGGAATGAACCAAAAAATTAGTCCTTGAATTTCACCTCGAGTCCCCACAATTGCCTTGATAATAGTAAAACAAAATTATCCTCAAATTTACACTATGATCAAAGGTCAAGTTATTAAGGATGTTGTAGTGGATGTCAATTCTGGTAGCCAATGTCATGAATCTCGAGAGCTTTGAGATGCTTGAACTAAAGTTCTAGTCAAGCAAGTGGTATCCTATTTCATTTACCTATTAAAGTTAAAGAAATTCAAAATTTCCATGTGCTTTGCATGGTAAGAGGATGAGCAAAATGTTCGATTCTCCTTAGGAAGTCATGGATTATTTGAGTGGACCAAATTGACATATTACTAGAAATAGCATTCTAGGGAGAGGCAAGAATCACATTATTCTAGATGCCTATCCTTACATGCTAACTTTGTATTCTGGGGAGAGGTAAGAATCACATTATTCTAAATGCATATCCTTACATGCTAAAATTTGCAGGCATTGGATATCTAGCTTTGATTTTACTAATGGGATATCTAACTTTGGTGATGAGGCCTCCTCCATTGACTGAAGTTCAACACATTCAAGAGATTCCATCACCCTTGACCATTTAGCAAGCTTCAATTTTCTTGGGTATGGTAGGCTATTATCAAAGGTTTATTAGAGACTATCCAACTTGAACCTTGCCTTTATTCAAGTTACTAAAGAAAGACAATGGCTTTGATTGGAAAGATAAGTAGGATGAGGTCTTGAAGGAAATGAATAAGATATTGGAGACCAAGCTCTCATCCTATTCCCCCCAAATTATGGGGAAGACTTTTATGTCTTTTTAGTCGATTGTTGGCAATCAAACTATAGCATGTTGTCTACCGCAACTATAAAAAGACAAACTTTATCATTCAATAGTCCTCTTAATTCAAAATTACTACTATCTCAAATGCAATATACTCAAGAAGAGAAGGTGGTTCTCTCAATAGTCTATGATAATCAAGAATTGCAACATTATGTCACAAAACCAACAGTGGTAGTTTGCATGCAGAGTGAAGCGATTTGCCTCCTACTTAATAAATAAAAGCTACTTCAAATGGGCTACTTGCATTGTGATCTTGTAGAATATGAATAATTAGGAAATAATTAGGAAGCTACCCTTCCTACTTTACGACTCAGGAAGAGTAATTTATAATGGGATATTACCTTGAATAATGGACTAGATTTCTATAATATTAGATCTAAGACTTTTGGATTGTTCTATTGTTTACCCATATATGAGCAGCTTATACTGGAATACTCTTAGACTGTATGTTTATGCATAGAATGTTGTCTTCTTTTTCAGCTTTTGCCAAGCTTGTTGGGAATGATAGGGATAACAACCGCATCCAAGCAATGAAGCCTGCGGTCATGTTCACACATCACTAGTACTAACTTGTGATGTGTGTCGATTGACACAAGTGAGTTTGGATGAGCATTTTGGCATTTGAAGATGAAAATTAAGGTTGTTACATTTAGGAACTACGCCCTTTTGTACTGGACTCCCAGCTCTACTACACTCAAAGTTTGCAGATCATTTCACGACTATGGATTCTGATGAAACTAGCCCCTAAACTTTTATCATATTTGGAACCTATGGAATTTTTTGGAATTTGATAGTATGGCACATGGGACCCTGGTTATATTGATGCATATTAGTTCTATGTTTTTACAAAAAGACTGTTAAGATACAGCTAAATCTGAACATATTGATGAAAGACTTTTTTGTGGGACTTTGCAATAACAATAGAATATGTCATGTAGATATTCCGTTCTTTAAGGAACCAAGAATCTCCTTTCTGCTCTCTCAAATATGAACCTTGTTATGACAATTCTATTACTTCAAAAAGATCATTTAATGAAGAGGATGGATAAAATTAGTTAATTTGAATTACAATCCCCCCCTTTCCCCAAGAAAGACCTGGATGAAGAACCAACAAAGGAAAAGAGCAACGGACATGTTGAAAACAAGAATCCTTGAGTCGACCCATCTTACTACTTCATGCATCTTGATTTATCAAAAGAAACTGAGTAGAACCTGATGATGAAAATACTAAGGTTTTAGTATGAATTAGCAAGGCCTTTGGGTAGCATAAGTGTGCAAGAAGGCAGAAGGGTAGAGTAGTATTGAAGATGTAATAGGCAACACACACCCTTGCTAATTCGTCATAGGATTTTAGACGTCCTATAACTAACGAATTGGCATGTCTCCCCTAGGCCCCTTCGTGGCATGAGGACCTTACCAAAATTGGCTATGAGGATCCACTTCCTGCCCCATCACCGGCTTGCCAAGCTATCATGACAATGTTTAGTCCCAAAATCCATGAGGTGATAATCAGTAAGGATTCCAAAGAGCTTCATGGACATTTGGACTCAGGAAGGTTGCTAATTATGCAGTTATCCTTTAACGATTGGTGCAAAATCCTTGTTATGGGAAAAGGGAAATTGGAGGACACCATCTCTATCATCAATCAGCTTGAGCAATCTCTTGACCAGATCATAGAACAAGACAACAATGATTTGTTGGCATTTGCAGAGGATTCCCCCAACAATATGAGGAATCTCTTCTTTAGCTATAACTTAACCCCCCCTTTTACCCCTAATTCTGCAAAAAGTTTGGCCCCAAAGCCACTCTACTACCAGCCAACATAGTTTCTGCAACATGGAAGGCTTGTCTCAGGATGACCAAGATAAAATTTTCTCTGATCTAATGGTCACACCTCCAGCCACCATAAAAAGAAGTTTGTGTCCAACCTATACAAACCCCTTCTTCCCCCCAAGGGTCCTTGAAGCCAAGTTGATGGCACATGAGAATAAGGTTTGGGATCTCCATGACATGAACTTATTAGCCCCGTTCCATATGGATACTTGGTTCTCTTTAGTGGATCTGGTGCAATCCTCAAAGGTAATGAAAGCAGAGACTAAGAAGGCAACACATAATTTTGACATTCCCATAACATATAATATGCATTGGCAAACTTTTTCCCTATGTCTTCCTTTGCATTAGGCAGATGCTCTTCACCAGTGGGGGTATTCGGAAGATGTAAGAGTAAAATTGTAGAGACAGAGAGAAGAACACCAAAATATATCAATGATATTTTCAACATTGGCAGACCATACATAAAATGCAAATGCACAGAAGAGAAACTGGACTGCAAAGCTCATATGTTATGGTTTGACCATGCGGTTTGGTTCATAGCCAAAACTTTAACTTCTTTCTTCCCCAGAAGGCCTCTAAAAGCAGCATTCAACTCCTTTCTATTATTTATAAAGGCTCCGGATATGGTGCAATTTGGGAAATCAGCAATTACCTTTATACTTATCAGGGATTTGATGCCATTGCAGTGAAAAACCTCGAAAAGAACCCCTCCTTGCCTCTACTCCCCTTGCCCTCTCTAGGGATGTGCTCTTATGGTGAGAGGATAGTTCGAGGATAAGAATCCAACTATTCTAGAGCACCAGGATCATCAAAAAGCGAAAGGTTCCAATCAAAGAGGTGGAGCGAGCTATGGAAGAAGCCGGAGCCTCTACCCCTGGCCCACTCCCCTTCCCCTAGGAGGATTGAATGGCAACCATCATCGGAAAGCTCAGTCCACCTTGATAGCCATGAAACGCAAGTAAGAACCTCCAAAATCCTAAGAGGAGGAAAGACGATTTCTCTCACTCAAAGTGCTACTAGCAAGTTGCCCGTCAAGCACCTTTTATATGATGACAAGGACTGATTGATATAAGGAAACTTTGTCAATGACTCATGGAAACATGTGGTAACCTTGGACATCAACCTGATTCGATAGGAAATGTTGAGGAAGGAACTACAGAAGGGCTTAAACCATATCCCTAGGGAGCAGGTACAAATGGAAGGTTTCCTCTTAGCAATTATGGATGCTTGGTCTCAATTATCCAATTTTTACAAGGAAATGATAAAGATCACCTTTCGACTTTAGGGCTAGCAATGGAATCATACTCACGAAAGTTCTTACAACAATTAATAAGGACTAGATTTCGCCACAAGAAATATTCAGCAGACCTTCCCGATCATTATTATATGCAAAAGGAGATAGATTGGCTTGCTTCAACCCTTCTAATCAATTCTACTAATAAATCACCTTCCACACCAGCCTTTGTTTGCAAAACAGCCCCGACTTTACTCGGGTGGAGCATGGGAACCTCCTTGACCAATTGGAAAAGGAGATCTTGTCATTTCACATATGCCCAAACATTGAGAACTATTCACCTCCTTGACCGACTGGAAAAGGAGATCTTGTCATTTCACATATGCCCACACATTGAGAACTATTCACTCCCTTACTTGATGTGTACCTATAACGCACACAAAAACTCATTTAGATGGATAACAAATGCCCATGCACATTTTTTCAGAATTGGCTTCATTCATAGCATCATCCCTCCAAGCTTGCATTGAACCTCTCATGATAGCAAGTGCTAAACTACAAGATACCATCTTTATGGACCTAGGGTCCAATCGAAAGCCATTTGGATTACAAAATCAATATTTGATACAAAGATTAACTTACCCAAACAGTTAAGCTGTATTTTTACCACAGCGGATATTGGTAAATGCTTTGAGAATATCCCCCTACAAGGAGAGGTGGGGCTCATCAGTGTCATGAAGCGAGTCATCTCCTTTGCTTTTTCCAACATTGACAAAAGGTTTACTCTCTTGGCTGGAAGAAAGAAGCTACTTGGCATAACAAGAGACCATGGTATAACCCATCGGTTTCAAAACAGGAATTAATTAAACTTAACGCATGGCCTTTATCAAACATGCACCTCTCCTTAGGAAGTTTGAATTTTCAGTAGAGATATCTGGGATCCCCATGGGATTTGCATGCTCTCTCCTTTGGTGCAACTTATATCTATTCTCGTTTGAATATAATTTTACTGCCAGGCTATGGAAACTCGAGGAAAGAGATGCCTTGGAAAGTTTCAAACACTCCACACGATATATGGATGATATACTCTTGGTGAATGTGAGGAACACAAAATTATGATTCCTGGACCCCTCATCCCAACGGGACCCCCATAACCCTTATTGGATTTATCCACTAGATTTTCTAGAAATAAAAGAGACGACTATCACCCACTCCCCACATTCACATGGCAATTTAATTGGAACAAAGGCAAATTTCCTAAACATGACTATTACTGTGGTGCATTGCCAAAATGGAGTGACGGTAACAAACAAGTTTGATAAGTTTACAGATTAAATTACAAGGTTTTCCAATATATATGGATAGATAGCAATAGACCAAAATCATTCTCAGAAAAGGTAATTATCTCCCAGATTATGCCAATACTCTACGCAGAGAATGAAAATTTTAATGCATTCCTACAAATTAGGAAGCTAATGGAAAATTTTGAAATCAACCGCTTGAAGATTAAGAGGATCCACAGGATTATCCTAAAGTTCTTGGAAAGATACTTCCCCAGAACGGACTTGGACTTGAAAAGATAAAACGTTGAAGAGGTATATCCTTACCTTCTTGAAAAAATTATAAGCTATGTTTGAACTGTAACGGTTCGTCCCGATCTATGATGATGGGCGGACTACTGCCCTCTCATAGATTGTGGTGTAGGACCTACTGTGGGTTTGCGAAATGGTGGGACACACACACACACCTCCTCTAGCCCTAGGCCTGACGTGAATATACCGAATACATGCATGACCATAAAGGGACATACTAAAATTCTTCACGGAGAGCCATATAATATGATCCCCAAAAATTATTCTATAGGCTCCAATGTGACCAAAAAGGGTAAAAGGCCAAGAAATAGGATTATTAGAGTGCCCATCTAGAATTAATTACCTTAGAATGCCCATCTAAGGTAATACATTGAGGCACGAAATGGTTTTGTACCATAAGAAAAAGTGGTTATAATTAAGCATTGGATTCCATGAGAAAGAGATACAATCGATGATAACTCATATCTAAATGTGGCAAGAGCCTTACCTCTAAGGCATATGAAGGTCTCAAAACAACCCCCCAAAAATTAAACACTACGCACTAAAAAGGACTAGGAGTTGGGAAAGACGAGGATCTCAAAAATCTTCATACTAAAGCTATGAGTATCTATATCAGATCTCAAGGTGATATCTTTGGGCTGAGACTCCCTTTGAGAAGAGGAGGAGCTTCTGGATAGCGAGCTAGCAGATGACACTGCTATTTTTTTGGATGCCACTCCATAGACACTCACTTCCTTCAGGATAGCATTAGATTTATTATGTATTGCAGCGGGGGCGCACATCAATTGGCACAAATCCAATGTCTTTTGGATCAGTGACAAGGACACTCCAGATTGGGGAAATGACATAGGGTTCACTTGGGTTCCAAGGGGTGTTTCTGTCAGATATTTGGGCTTCCAGATTGGTTTGGGCATCTCTCCAACACAATAGTTTGCTCCGGTGTTGGAAAGCATAATAAGAAAGCTTCTTTTTTGGGGCTCTACCAAGCTTGACCTTGCCTCGAGAGTTGTGGTGGTTAACCGAGTCCTATTAGCCATGGCTTGGTTTGTCTGCTCTTGCTGGTGCCGTTCCAAGTATTGTATCTCTTAGCTTAGGAGACCGTTGAGGAACTTTTTATGGAGTGGACTTGATGGCACAGAAGATGTTACAGCTAGGGTGGCTTGGGACACCTTGATTCTCCCCACTTTGGATGGAGGTCTTAATATAATAGATCCTGATTTGTAGTGCAGGGCCTTGCTCTGCAAGATGGTTGTTAGAGGACTTATGCCTGGGTAGGAGCCTTGGAAGGATTTTTTTCCTTGCAGCATATAGTCATGCACTCTTTGTTAATAGGAGACTGGATGGCAGACATGAGAGGGGAAGAAGGTGAGGTAACCTAAGTTACTACTACTATCCCAAGCAGAGAGCGCCCCCAGTACTTCATCTTCTCTCAAATTTTTAATATATTGAATGTCAATCAATAATAAATATTCTCTATTTTCAATCAAAATATACAGAAGGGTTTGCATCAAAACCTCATCCGTCATACCTTCTTCCTCCTCTTTTTGCTCTCCTTCCTCCTCTTCCTCTTCTAGTTGTCCTATGGGGAATGATGTCCCGCCTACTTCAGGAACCACAACCAACTATGTCATCTACTCTATTTCTGTTGTGTGCTTTCCCTTGTCCAAAGTTGCACTAGACCAATCTAGAGCAACGGCGGCTTCCGCAACCACATCAGGATTCAACGTTCACATCTTGCCCTCTTGCTAGAAGAAGAGTTGGCTCTACATTTATGAATGGAGGTGCGTCTGTGTCCTCCATTTCCAAAAGAATTACACAATTGGCTCTTTCCAGGGATACAAAACGAGTTCCTATAGGACTCGCTTGCAGATTCACAAGAACACACTGTACTCTATCTATGTCTAGCCGGATAAGGTAAGGCTTGATTTTCTCTCTCACATAATCTACCACATCTCTAAAGAGATCTAGATGCTTGTGGACTGTGCCGATGGCATCTATCTGACGATCAAAAATGTCATACAACTCTGCCTCTCTACTCGAATGATCAGTAGAAGCGACGAAGTCATGGTATGCCTTGTGGGGTGTGGCCATTAGAGGTTTGTGGAAGATGGCAAGAGCAGGCTGTCTAGGAGGTGAGGACAATAAAGGCTATGTCATACCTAATGGCCCTTTATATAGTTGACTTTAG
This sequence comes from Dipteris shenzhenensis, assembly GCF_047967505.1. NCBI lineage: Eukaryota > Viridiplantae > Streptophyta > Polypodiopsida > Gleicheniales > Dipteridaceae > Dipteris > Dipteris shenzhenensis. The sequence goes on along the minus strand of NC_141624.1, from coordinate 24,574,523 downwards.
TCTCTTTAAATACCTTAAAAGTCCGACTACAATTTAGATAATAAAATATTGGACATTGTAATATATTGGCCTAAATAATTTGCCATCATATTCCACTCCCGCCTCCCCCACCACCCAAAATAATGGATTTTTTTTTTGGAATTTAGGGGGCCCTATGTTAGTACAAATGACATCACACTTAATAAACACTATTACATTTAGTCAAAAACTATTACAACATAGTTTCAAAACTTTTACATTTATTCAAGTGCTATTACAACACAGTTCAAAAACTATATCATATTTTCAAAACTATTACAACACACATCAAAAACTACTAATTTTATTAAGTATACTCATTGCCAGCCAGTACAAATGACATCACACTTCAAAAACTATTACATTTATTCAATACCAGTATGAATGGACAAGTTACAAGGAGGCTTCCATTTCTCAAGCATTGATGTTCCTTCGAGTCACCTTCTTACTATCTTCCCATTTAGTATAAAGAAAAAATCACTATCATCAAAGGTGACAGAGCAATGTACTCTTGAATGTGCTTCAAGATCCAACTACTTATGACCTCAAGATGTTGGATATCCCCATTGGGCATATGTACCTCTACCTCTGTGGTGTCCACTACATCACAATCCATAGGTATCCATGTGCCATGATTATTTTTCCAATGTTTGTAAGCGTATCTCATGTAGCAAATACTCCGCACTACTTGCTATCTTATTACTATACCTTCTTTAATAAGTATACATCGAAAATGGTCTCCCTTTTGCAAACCCTCCCTAATATCCCACATTGGGTATAGAATATTATCAACAAATTCATTTTCTAGGCCTTTGCATACCCACATGGTCTTTGTCTTGTGAATGAAGACTGATTTGAAAAAATAAATAAATGTAATGGAGGGCATGAACCAACTGACACCCATAGATTTTGAGCCAAAAGTAAACTTCATTGATGATTGAATATTTGATCTCATCTTCATTCTAAATGCATCTATAGAGACTGGATCAGGAAGAGGCCATTTTGGACTATCAAAGTTAGGGAGAGGAATAGGACATAGGATTCCATATGCACCTTCTCTTCAAGGAACTTGGTAACATGAATTATAGATAAAAATACTAGACTTTGTGAAGGAGGCAGCACTCCGTCCTGAGAACATTAATTCCCCAATATTTGAATGGAAAGCTTAAAATATTCCCGTGAGACTGGGTTTTAACTTTGGTAGAGGAAAAGATATCTACATAGAAAGCAAAGAAAGATGTTAATGGGCCAATCAATCTGTCTCTCTCGCTCTCTCTCTCTCTCTCTCTCTCTCTCTCTCTCTCTCTCTCTCTCTCTCTCTCTCTCTCTCTCTCTCTCTCTCTCACTCACTCACTCACTCACAAATCTCTCCCCTCTACTATCTCCCCCTAACACCCCTCCATCTCTCTCTCTCTCTCTCCCTCCCCCCCTCCCCCTCTACTATCACCACAAGACACCCTCTCTCAAAACGCATGCTCACATACAATCATTAGAATACACAATTGAACTGAAAATGAAAAAAAGTTAATGTAAAAGAGAGATACAGTTTGAAGGAAAGCAAGTTTGAACTAGCAGGATCCAAGTTCATGTCTTGAGCCATGTACATGTGCGAACCTTCACCTTAAGTCCTTTTTTTGTATCACAAAACCCAACAATGTGACCCTTCCAATGCTTCTCCTTCTTTGCTCTATCCTTTCTAGAAACCTTGAATGGACCTATTGTAGATGGTTGCATTGTGACCCATAACATTAACCTAAACTCTTGAGGGATCCAAATATCACTGTTGTCCTTCAAAATGTGACCCACACAAGATTGAATTGATAGCTTTGGCCTACGGGAAGGGGAATGCTTCACCATTGTAGAAAGAATGGGAGCAAGCAAAGATAAAAAGGTTGGGAGAAGGAAGAGATTGAGAGGAGGTTGAGAGGAGAAAGAGGTTGGAAGGAGGCTGAGAGGAGGTTGAGAGGAGGAAGAGGTTGGGAGGAGGCTAAGAGGAGGTAGAGAGGAGGAAGAGGCTCAGATAAAGGTGGGGAGTCAATGGGGATAGTTTGGGGAGACTCCTGGGAGGAGTTTGGGGTGCTAGCGATACTTTTGGAAAATTTTAATTTTTTGGAGGGAAAAAAAAGTCGCGGATTTGGGGGCCTACCAAGAGAGCCTAGGAGGGTATGGGGACCATCCAAAAGTGAAAGGGGGGAGTAAATGCCTCAAGAGGTGGTGGGGACATGAGAGAGGCAAGTGGAAGCCTAGTGGGGACCAAGGAGGACTCTCCACCAATGAGAGGCCAACATGGAATCCTCCATTCTTTTAATGCCCAAGCCTTCCCATTAGCTAGTTTGCTAATCACAAATCTTAACAACTAACCCAAGAGGCCCTTTTTGAGTCCAAAATTCCCCTAATGGCACATGTTAAACTACAACATGAGCTAACAATAAGACATGCATTGAATGTGCTCCCCACAACATGCTTACCATACCAGTGTTAGAAAAAAACCGTCTTAAGTGGTGAGAAGAAGGTTACTTTAAAGGATAAAATTTTATGGCAATCTTGACTTTAAGGGTATTTGAAAGATATATCTTGAAAATCAAGGTTAGCTTAATAAATAGTCTTTGAAATACCAGTTGATGTAAACTTATCCATGTGGCTTGCATGATAGTCCTTGATCAATTGGATCAAACTTTAATCGTCACCATTGATTGCTCATCACATGTGTGGTTCTAATTTTAGGTCTCTTTTCTTTCTCAAACTGTGGAGTGTACTTTGGAGGATACTCCTGCTATCACATCCATTGAACATTCTCTATGCCCATTGCCTAATGCTCGTGATTCGTGACCTAGGAGCTTGTTTGAAGTTGTCTATGTCCCGAAGAAAGGCCTTTCAAGTTTCAAAGCTCAAGTTGGACTCTGGAGATTCGAGTGCATACAAGTCTGGACTCTGCTAAGAGCTCTCCTTTCAAGGCACATCAAACCAAGGAGTTGGGACTCGAGACTTGAAAGGATTGAGGAGGAGCCGTCACACATGTTTGAACTTTGTGCTACTTTGAAGTTTGAAGTTTCATTTTACTTTGAAGTATATGATTGTATTATGTAATTTGTGAGTCACGAAGGCATAGCATAGTGTAATCAAGTCCAGTGTCCATGGCTGACACAACAAGATAAAGCAACTATAAACGTGCTTGATAGACACGCAAAATAGCAGACGCGTCTACAAGCATTGCTAGAATAGCAAAAATATGAGCGGGTCTAATAGCACATCTAATAGCACGTCTATTTGCACGTCTGAACTATGAATTAGATGCGAATTTAGACGCAGATTTAGATGCAAAACAAAGAATACGGAAAGTGAAATTTTGGTGTAGGCTGATAAATGTACATCACTGCTTTCCAAACATTGCCCATGATTACCAAAGCACGTAATTTTAAAAAAAATATCAATGCTTTTTGGCAAAGGCACATATACAAAAATTAAGTGAGGTGAGGAGAATGAGACAATATGTAAAATAGTTTTGCCAATATCAATGATGGGGGCTACGGTTCAATCTCATCCTCAATGAGATCAACCCTTGCCAAATTATCTACTTCAAAATCCAAACCAGTGTTGAGATCTACAAATACATTCAACCCACTACTACTTGTGCTACTCATGTGCTCATCGAAATAAGCATCACCAATGGTAGGCTCATCCTCACAGTGGGTAATGGCCTCAATATCTATATCTCCTATCTCATGATCATCCTCCTCTCTCGAATCACGATCATCATCACCTCCATGGCCATGATCATCCTCCATATGCTCCATATTAGTAAATGTACTATACATCACTTTGGAACGTGGCGTAATAGGTATGACATGCCACCACCTATTATTATCCACCATAGGTTTGATAGACAACCTAATTCAAACACAAATACAATCATGTTATTTTCCTTGCATCGAAGGTATCAAATATTTAAAAGTGAGTACTTTTATATGTGTGTACAATACCTGTTCACATTGTTGCGGTAGTACTAGTGTGTCCTTCTTACTTTGCCAAAACTTTGTGGAGTCAATAGTTACAAAGCCACTCGCATGGTGATTGATTGTTGCATTAGGGCCTCTTTCCACCATGTCCTGAAACCACTTTACATCCAAAACATACACAAAGAAGCATCAAAAGTCAAGCTTAATAATATCTTGGATTATGCCACAATAATCATCCATGGTTCCATTGGCTCCCTCAAAGCTAGCAATGACGCCGCAATTTTGTGTGTTTCTCTTATCATCAATCTGTTGTGTTCGAAAATGCTTGCCCTCACACCATATAGCATTGAACATAGTACACTACACCAATACAAAATCAATTAAATAAGAAATCTAAATTGTTGAAAGCTCCTAACTTATGCATAACATTCTATATACCGACCTTGCTTATGCATCCCCTAGCATACTCCCATTCTTCCATTGTGATATGCATCCCCTCGTCTCTCTCTGCTCTCTCCATTTCATCAAGTAGCCAATCCACACGAATATCCTTTGGAAGTGCTCTTAGATGCTAAGGGTATGGCACACGAGATCTGTGGTGTGTATGAAAGAGGGCCCTTTCTCCTTGTCTTCTTGCCTTTGCATCCTCGTATCTTGTCACCCATCTTTTCATCACATCACTATTAAGCATGCAATAGAGGTTGATATTATTATGCAACTCCGTGTCTATTACTTTGCTGCATCCTTTCCCTTGAGGCACAATAGAGGTCATCCTTAGGTCTTCATCATCTCTCCATAGTCATGGGAGAGAGCTATCCACATCAACAAGAAACTCAAAAATATATACAAGTAACTCTTGTATCAACCAACCCTCAGCCATGCTACTTTTGGGTCTTGCATTTTGTCTCACGAAACCCTTCAAGGTCTTCATGAAGCGCTGGAGGAAGAACAACCATCGTGCATGTACAGTACCGCATATAGCAATCTCATCCACCAAATGCACTATGAGATGTAGTTGGCTCGTGAGAATAGAATGTGGGAATGTCTCCTTCACTAAACAAACCACCTCCACTGACATAACTCGAGCATTCTCAAGCGTGGTCGGATCTATTTCCTTTGAGCTCACATACCTAGAAAGGAAAAAGTACGCAATATTAGTGATATGAACACCTTGCATCTTGTGAAGTACCTCACAAGCTCGCCCATCTTGTAAATACAATATTCACATTTTGTATCCTGTAAAGTACCTCACAAGCTCACCCATCTTGTAAATACAATCCTTTACGTCCTTCGATGCACTGCGAGAAATGCTAGTAGGTAGTATGAATTGAACACACGAGGAATGGTTGATTAGTTGCTTCTAAATCACTCACAAATTTGGAAGGAAAAAGATATTATGCACATAAAATACTTACTTGGAGCATCTTGTGCCAATCATGAGATTTCAAGCCGTATAATTGCTCTACACCTCTTGCTCTTTGTGAAGGCCCCCTTCAAACACCTCATGCATCCAGTGGGAGTACGAATTGTAGTGATAGCTCGCTTCACTGCCACCATCTCTAGATTTGATAACCTCCATGGTGCACGAGGTAAAAAGACACGCCCATTTGGCCTCTCTTGTGGCCAAGCTTCATGCATCCTCCCTGTGGTATGTAGATCCTCCCTTATGCCTGCGGAATCTCGTGTCCCATTCAAATGTTCCCAAATGGTAGACACCACATTCTTGAAGATATGCATGGGATCAAGCAAGTGATTGATCTTGAGGTGGGACCAGTATGGTAAACGATAAAAGATGGAGTATCTAAACAAAAGCTAGTGTTAGCGGGCAATCTTTATTTCAAGCCAATATAGCACACAATAGTTACAAACCCTTACCAGCTCATGCCAAGTGGTGGAGTCGTGGAACCATCCCAACAAATTCTCATCCAATCTCCCGCAGTGAGTGATTGTGGGGGGACTTCATTCCAAGGGGCGACATATCTAGGATGATCACATGGGAGAAATCAATGGTGGTTCTCATAGATGACCTTATTCAAGGCGTCTGCCCATGAGGCAACTAGCGAAGGACCACAAACAGGACATGCATGGTAACCTAATGTAGTGAGACCTGAACAATAGATGCAATTAAGAGTTAAAGGTGGGTTTAGGGTGCCACATTGATTGCCCAATCATAATTAAAAGTGCAATGCTTACCTAAACACTCGCCATAGCCTGGGAAGTCATGCATCGTCCACATCAAGACTACTTTACAGTTGAAGTCTCGTGACGAGGGAGGCCTGCCCACATCATGCACCTCGACACCTCTCCAAAGTATCTCTAGCTCATCAATCAAAGGCTCCAAATAAACATCAGGATTTTTGACTTTATGTTTCCTTGGAATTAGAAGGGATAACATAACATGTCCTTTCTTAATTGCCATAGAGGGTGGAAGGTTATAATTCACCAATATCACTAGCCATACACTGTAAGAGGTGCTTTTGAGACCAAATGGGTTCACACCGTCCATACCCAATCCAAGTCTCAAGCTCCTAGGTTCTTCCTTGAAGCTTGGCCATGTGTCTTCAATATGCTTCCACGTAGGAGTGTCTGTGAGAGTTCTCCACTTGCTATCGGTTGATCGATGGAAGGAATGCCATGACATGAGCTCTGCAATGGATTTGCACTTGAACGTATGTTGGATGCAAAGGATTATGGGAAGATGTCGCATAACCTTACAAAGCACATCCAAGGTTTTGAGATCTGCTCTATATCTTGCCTCTCCACAATAGGACGCTCTCTTACATCCTTATGTGGTCCATGAAATAGAACGTAATCGTTGACGCATGCATGGATGCGCTTGTAATCTAATCCTCCAAGAGAGGTCACATGTTGCCTTGCCATATCTCTTGAGGTCGGTAATTTATTCTCCCTTGGAATCATTTTCCACAATAGCCTACACGTGAAGACCATAAATGAGAAAAAGCATTCAAGTAATTGACCCACTAGCATAATTCACCATGTTTGCAAAATAGACTTTAAAGCTTACTTGAATAATGCATTCAAACTTGCATTGCTCCATCCATATATGGTCTGCAAGTTTAGTAACTCAAGGGAGGCACGTAGAACAAAGAATGTGCACCCCTCAAATAGTGGAGTTGATGCTACGGTAAAAATATCGTCCTGCTCCATGCTATCATCCCCACCTGAAGATTGATGGACATATAAATCCTGCACCATATCATCAAACACCTCCTCCTCCATGGCCTCACGAGGTAATGGCGGAGGGCTACTATCACCATCACTCCATGCATTCATAACGGTCCCTCCTGAAGATCCCAACTCATATCGTCGATGCTTCACCTCCTCACGATGAGCATAGGGCAACATATGCATGTGTGGCACTACATCCTGTATCAAATTAAATTGGAATCATAACTCAAACACATGAACACTCATAGGTATCTCAATCAACCTTAACTCTTTAACACTTACCATGTTTATGGTCGCATCCCATTCTCCATACTTTGAGACATGATTGAGTGTAATTTAGTGTGCACGATACATGTTTCCTTGACATCAATCACACATACATTTGACTTTTTGCTCCAACCACATTTCGCGATGGTGGATATGGAGCGATTCATCCTCACTAGAGCTACTTGTTGAAGATAAAGACATCCTATAGATAAACAACCCAAAAAATTTATTCTTGCATGAGTTGTAAATGTCAAAACTCTATGGAGTGTCTAAAAGTGCGTCTAAAATCGTGTCTATACTGTGGAGTGCATCTATAGGCGTGTTTAAAACGTAGTATAGATGCACTGATAGATGAGTATTTAGATGCACTTTTAGACACGTTGCTAGACACGCTAATAGATACACTTTTAGACGTGCAGATTGCGAGCTGATTTTCAAACCTACATTTAGCGTGCTTGCTTTCCTTCACATACTTTTAGCATCGCACGGCTTGCTTTCCTATTAATAGACACAACTCCGAGCATCCACACTTATCTCCAAGCACCCACACTCATCTCCAGGCTTACACAATCATCCCCAGGCACACAAGAGAAGAGGGTGAACAAGGAAGAGAAGAAAGATAAGTAGCTTTGAAGAAGGACAAGAAGCTTCCATACCTCTATCCAAAATAAGTCTCTTGGCGGTTGATCTTCTTTGGAAGTTGCTCTCTTTGGATTCATCCTTTGTCGTATGCAGGGAACGGATGTTTTTGGTACTAGTGTTGTTCTTTTTAGAGTCAGGCACATGTCCTTTTCAGTTTCTTTGAAAAAGGCATTTGTCGGAGTGCGTCTATAGACACGTCTAATAGCACGTCTGTCTTTTGGAAAAACGGACAACCGCGCCTATAGACGCACTGTTAGACACGTCTATGGATGCACTCTGATAGTCTTTGTTATGTATTCTTCCCTTTCCCCTTCCTTTTCCTTCTCTTTCCCTTCCCCTTCCCCTTCCCCTTTCCCTTCCCCTTCCCCTTCCACTTCCACTTCCAAGAAAAGGATTGCATATTGAATGATGGAAATAAGTGATTGCATGAATGAAGAAAGGAATTGCATGAATGATGGAAAGGGATTGCATGATTGAAGAAAGGGATTGCATGAATAAAAGCATGATTGAAGAAAAGGATTGCATTCGTGAGGAAATAAGGGATTGTGTTCTCTTTTTCTCTCCTTTCTCCTCTCTTTCCTTCTCTTTTCTCCTCTCTTTTTCTCTCTTACCTCCTTTCTTTTTTCTCCTCTCTTTTCGTCTCTTTTCTCATCTCTTTCCTTCTCTCTATTTTCCTGTCTTTTCTCCTCTCTTTCCTTCACCTTGTCTGTCTTTTTCCTTCTCTCTTTTATCCTCTCTTTCCTTCTCTTTTCGTCTCTCTTTTTCTCTCTTATCTCCTCTCTTTCCTTCTCTTTTCATCTCTTTTCTCATCTCTTTCCTTCTCTCTTTTTCTCTCTTTCCCTCCTCTCTTTTCTCCTCTCTTTCCTTCTCTCTTTTTCTCTCTTTTATCTTCTCTTTCCTTCTCTCTATTTTCCTCTCTTTTCTTCTCTCTTTCCTTCACCTTGTCTCTCTTTTTCCTTCTCTCTTTTATCCTCTCTTTCCTTCTCTTTTCATCTCTCTTTTTCTCTCTTATGTCCTCTCTTTCCTTCTCTTTTCGTCTCTTTTCTCATCTCTTTCCTTCTCTCTTTTTCTCTCTTTCCCTCCTCTCTTTTCTCCTCTCTTTCCTTCTCTCTTTTTCTCTCTTTTATCCTCACCTTTTCTCTCTTTTTCCTTCTCTCTTTTATCCTCTCTTTCTTTCTCTTTTCATGGTAATTTTCCTCTCTTTATCTCCTCTCTTTCTCTCTTTTTTTCTCCTCTCTTTTCCTCTATTTTCCTCTCTTTCTCTCTTTTTCTCTCTTTTATCCCCACTTTTTCTCTCTTTTTCTCCTCTCTTTTCCTCTTCTTTCTCTCTCTTTCCTTCTCTTTTCTCCTCTCTTTTTCTCTCTTATCTCCTTTCCTTTTTCTCCTCTCTTTTCCTCTCTTTCCTTCTCTCTTTTTTCTCCCATGTGAAGCTTCAATAGCCTGACATTGAGCAAGCAGATACAGACTTCTATCACTCTAATTCAAAGAATGCAGGAGTCTGTAAATGCTTGCTCAATGTCAGACTGTCACTCTATTTTTTATTTTGCATCTCGTGACTCGATGGTAATCTTCTTCTTTTCTTTTCTTCAGTTCATCATGTGGCCAAGAAGCTCTTCAGTCTCACCTAATCTTTGGGATGGCATCTTTCGGGAGTTATATAACATTTTGGGGCACCCTCCCACTCCTGTGGAGTTATACACATACATGATGGGTACTACAAACACCCCCCAGGAGTCGACAGTACAGACTCCAAACCACCCCAATCCCACACCAGCTGAGATTACCCCAGTGGAGTCGAGACAGCCCAGCCGCCCGAGCCCCTTCTCCCCCCCTATGGTCAGGAGGTCCTTCTGCCTCGTAGAGTCACCGACATACTCCCGTGCCATCGAGAGTCACTTCTCTAGCTACGAGTGGCTAGCGTACTCCCGTGCAGTTGAAAGTCGCTTCTCTAGCTACGAGTGGCCAGTGTACTAGCTTGACATGACAGGGCAATAGGCGTAGTAGCAGGGAGAGCAGTGGGGGATGCATGGCACAGTGCTTTTGGGGGGGTAGTGGTGGGGACAAGGATGATTCAAATGATGCAGACGTGCCCTAGGGTGATGGTACGATCTTCTATGACATCACTCAGACATGAGGCATCTTGATCGATGCATGGGGGAAGGACATCATGGCCTTCATGCGCTCTGTAATTGCTAGCAACTATAGAGATTGCTTTATAGCAGTCTTTAGCCATATGACCCATTTTACCTCAATAGTAGCATTCAACATTGCCGTTCGCATTTTGGCCTCTCTGCCATCCACCACAACCTTTTTGGCTCCCCTGCCTCTAAGATTACCATGTCCTCCTCCATAGGACTGGTTTTCTTGAATTTGTTTTCTGCCATGACCTCCAAATCAGCCTGCTCTACCTCTGCCTCTACCTCTTCTAGCATTTGAGTAGAAGACAGCTTCTTTTGAAGTTCCTCCTAAAGAAGATGCACCACCATTTCTCTACTCTTCAAAAATTAGAAGAGCAATCAATGCCTCAAAATCAAGAAATTTTTCAAGGACGGCAATGGATGTCCGGAATTGTCCACAATCCTTTCCTAGACCATTCAAGGTCACAGAAACTAAATCATCATCTTCCACTGGCAACCCAATGGAAGCAAGTCCCCCCAATGTTCAGTTCACAGATAAATAGGCCAAGTCAAAGATTGTTACGATACTTGGCAATAAAAGATCTTCGCTTAAGAGGCAGGCACTAGCTGAGATTGCTAGGCTCGAGGGAGGTCAACCACCAAGGGGCTAGCCCCACACCGCTCACAAGTGTGAGTGAAAGAAAGCATTGAAGGCAGTGAAGGTAGACCCCAGTCTACAGCACGTGGAGGCACGAAGGATCCAAATGGAGAAATATGGAAGCATGCATTTTGGAGCAGGGGGTGTTGAATAATGGGAGGCCCAATTTGTAAGTATCGATCTCAAATTATATTATTTATGTAGTTTATTAGGAGGTTGTTTCTTTCTTTGTACTAACCCCTCTGCAAATTGTGTCATCTTGCAACTTGATATCGTGGGTAGGTACCCTACTCCTGTCGAGACAGCCTACCACCACCACCATCGCAGAGGAGATACATGGAGGCACTTCTATGATGATGGGTTGATTACTGAGGAGCAGTATCCCAGGTATTTAAAAGTGATTAAATAATGTCAATATTGTAAGTAAAGATTTGATTTGTCATATATTGATACATGTTGTCCCTCATTTACAGGGCCTTGTAGTGGCTGATCAGGAGGAAGAAGATGAGGAAGAAGGGAGCGAAGAAGGGAGCAAAGAAGGGACCGATGACGCGGAGAACTTAGATTAGTCGTAGAAGTAGTTCTAGCTACTCTTTTTTGTACTTGAAGCCACTGGCTTGGGTTCGTGCCTCTCTTGTATATACACTCCTCTTATTTTTTGTACTTGAAGCCACAAGATGTGGCTTGGCTTCATGCTATATGTACATACAAGCACTTTTTGAGCTATGAATTAATATACACTGCTTTTATTTTTTTGGCTTTCAATTTCCTTGTGCAATGTTCTATCAATTAATGCCTTGTGAACTAAACTTTTTGAAGTCGTAATGTTTTATTCGGAATTTTATCGTCAGCTATAGACGTTCTTGTAATCGTGCTAATTAAAATGCAATTGGCTGTAAGAATTGAATTACACAATGTGGAAATGGGATTCTTGTAACTACATAGCATACACAACATACACAGCATTCTGTTCAACCACACAAATTTCTGCTTTTATTAACAAAAAAGATTCTGTAGAGCATCTATAAATGCGTCTATAAATGTGTCTATGTACGCAACTCTTTGTTTTTTTAAAATTCTAGTAGGGTGTCTATTTGCGCATCTATAAGCGCGTCTGCCTGTTATATAGACGCGCATGTAGATGCGGGTCTATAGATGCACCAATAGACACACAAATAGATGCGTTCATAAGTTTTTTTTAAGTTAAGAAAATGCATCTGTGGGTGCTTTGTCTTCTTGTGTGAGGGTTGGGCTGGCCGTTGTAATCTTCCACTCCAGCTTGCAATGTGCATGTTATCATTTGGACTGTTTTCCATTATCCCCTTGGCTTGTGGGCTTGCAAGATGCATCACCTCAAGACCTACAGAGTCTAGACTTGCGAATTTGATATCCAAAATCAATAGAGCTCAGAGTCGTATCCAGATTCCAACGATTTCCTGGATACCAATGATTGCATAAGTTATGAGGGAGAAACCTAGGAAGGGGAGGGGCGATGGCTTCCCGACCTCCTCCTCCTCCTCCATTCCCATTTCCATTTCCATGGGAGCTTTCAGCCCACAAACAATCCAGTAACTAGTTCATTGTGCACATTGCACAGTGCAAACAATCGAGTTTGCGATGACCCCTCGTCCTCCCAACTGCCGCACAATAGGCAAATATGCGGAGCTTTTTCACCTTTCTCTATCTTGTAGCCTGCTGCTGGTTCTGGTGCGCACTACCGTGCCTCATGTCCTGCCTCCATCGCAATTTGCAGCACCCACCACTGTCGTGCCTCATCTCCTGCCTCCATCGCGATTTGTAGCACCCACTCTTCTGCACTATGCTTCATACAAGAATCGCGATTCATGATTCCATGAAGTTGTTAGGAGGGCTCCAACCTCCGAAGTCTGTAGATGGTCACATCCTCTTGTTGCCATAATAGTTGTTGGAACTTGGATTCATCTTTGAGGAGGTTGGAACTTGGAAGTCTCTATTGCTCATCGTTGTTTGTCTCCAGAGCTTCTACAAATGCATCAACATAGTCCTTTGTTGCTGCAATACGAATCCAGATTCCAGAGCTTCTACAGAGCTTTGTTTCTCTCCAAACTCCAGAGCTTCTACAAATACGAATCGGGATTGTGCTACAATCCATCATTCATCAAAGTAGACCTTTGTTTTCTATGTCGTCCCTCAACGCAATCCTTTCAACTTTGTTTTCTGAAATCTCCAACGTATTTCCAATGTCCATTATTTTTTAGCTTGCCTAATATTTACAAGGTCCAACATTTGTACACGTGGTAGCTGAATAAAAGTCCTCTTAAGAGTCCTCTTATCTCCTTATCACAAGGCTTTTCCTCCAATGTAGGAGCAAGCCATGTGCTACGAGCTCTCGTAGGTTGAGAAATGGGAAGCCATGGATAGATTTGATGGTGCAATTTGCAAAGCTTGTAAACTTTGAAGTAAACCAAAGGAACATTAAAATTTCTTTCTCATTTGTGAATCTCTAGTATCTACATTGTTGTTCTAGGTTCTACGTGTTTTTTTCATGTTTTTGACTTTTCTAGATCTTGTGTGCTCTTTCGATTAGCATTTTTTAATACTTTGTTAAAGTTTTTATTTTTAATTATCGAACCAATGAGCATTAAGTATTTCATTTTAATACTTTGTTATTTCTTTTATGAAGGAACACTGCCGTTTTTCAATATGCGAGGATTTACTAAAAAGGATTCATGTGAAAAATCTAATCAGAAGAGAAAGACAAATAAACATGTATCAACCCTGATTGAAAATGAAATAATTGAGGTCAGAATTTTAAAGAAGACTGAGATAGATGAGAGCCTTGGACCTAATGAAGCTAACCGTAGGAGAGAAGCTAGGAAAAACTGGAATGAAGGGTGGACCAAGATCTCCAATTGCACTTATTTTGATAGGGACTTAGGTCGAATGTTTTGCAAATTCTACAAGCAAGACAAAGGTAGCAAGAGCAAATTTGGAAAGCTAGGATCTTGCAACATTCAAAGTAGTGCCCTCTCTAATCATGCAAAGTCCAAATCGCATAGATTGACAATGTATTCATATGGGAAGGAGAAGGTTGCAATTACTCAGCGTTTGAGTAAGAACAAAGATAAAGTAGTTTTGCAACCATGAATCTATTTGTAGTAGCCTACCATGTTGCAAAGGAAGATCTTCCTTTCCATAAATATTCATCAATCTTAAAGTTACTTTTATTTGCTAAATGCCCTTCATTACCTATTGAGATGTATCATAATGATAAATCATGTGCCATGTTTGTGCATTACATTAGTGAGTCCATGCTTATAGACCATGTTAAAAGGATACAACGATCTCCTTTTTTTAGCATTATGATGGATGAATCCACAGACATTGCAGTGACGCAGCATCTCATTGTGTATGTGTCCTTCTTAGAGGATTTTGTGCCTATTACAATTTTTTTGGGATTATTGGAAATTGACAGTGGTACAGCCTCTACACTTTATATTGCATTTGAGTGACTACTATCGAAATATGACCTTGATATTCGAAAAATGATTTGCTTTGGAATAATGATTGGAAAACATAAAGGATTAGCCACTTTGCTGAAAAAGCATAATCCATATATGACATCGATACATTGCATTGCACACAGAGCAAGTTTATGTGTTGTAGATGCAGTGAAACAATCAAGCATGGCACAACATATTAATGAGTGCATGAGTTGAATAAATGGATTGTTTTCAAAAAGTGCTTTAAAAACATCTGTGTTGGAAAGCGTAGAAAAAGAATTTGGTTGCGCCATACTTCGTATGAGTCGCATTCACAAAGTGCGATGGCTCAAGTGGTTCACAAGGTTTGTAAATCACTAGAGCCATTACTAGCATTTACAAGGACTGAGAATGCAACTTTGTTTGAAAAGATTTCCAAGTTTGAATTCATCTATTGTCTTCATTTTATGGTGGATATCTTAGCCAGACTTGCATTTCTAAGCTAAACTTTTCAACACAATAATGTCGATGTTTCATTTGTAGTGAGTTGTGTTCAAGTAGAAATAGAAGCAATAGAAAAAGAATTCATTCATGAGCACGAAGTTGATATGAATGCTTCAATTGATGATCACATGGGTTTTCCTATCATTCCTGATTTTGGACCGATAGATGGTCAACTCTATGCCCTTCATTCATCCATTCGGGGTAATATGTATAGGTCCATTAAATTGGATAGGGAGATTGATGGGCGTGATTTAGAGAGTGCCAGTGCATTTCAGAAAAATTTTGCTTTCTCTATTATTCAAAACTTGAGAGAGAGATTTTGTGATAATGATATTTTAGGTTGCTTTAAGGCTTTGGCACCTTCTAGCTTTCCACCTGGGTTGGGATTTAGAGATTATGGCAATGTGGAAATCCAAAAGCTAGCATCATTTTATGGTGAGAAGAAGAGAGCAACTAATGGTGAGGTTTTTGAGGAATTGATTAACATTATCCAAGCTAAAGCGAGAGTATCAATACTCTAAATTACAAGCTCCTTATGAATGGAAGGCATGGAGCTTGTTAGAACATGGGTTGCCATTGGAAGAAATGCAACAATGCGTGTCAAGTATCCCATGTTATTGAGATTGGCTGGAATTGCCCTATTGCAATGTTGTAGCATAGCATCATGTGAGAGAGGATTTAGTGCTCAAAACATAATAAAATCCAGATTAAGAAATTGCTTAAACACAAAAAATGTGGATGCTTTGATGCGTATATCAATTGAGGGGCCAAGCAGCTTGGATGATTTCGATTTCTCTGATGCAATACGGATGTGGACTAATGGAGCAAAAACAAGTTGACATATCTATGGAGACACTGCAAGGTAACTTCAACTATTTATTTTTTACTTTTTTTCTTGTGTCTTTCTATTAGTATATGTGAAATATTTTGTTTAATCATTTTACAGCTCAGTGCTTATAATCAACTATATGTCTATCTTTATGTAGGCTAAATGATACTGAAGATCTTCACGCCCTAGGCTCACAAGGGGTAAACTACTTTCTAATTATCTTATCAATCGAATTACATGTGTCTACTTATATATACTAATATATATCAATATTCTTACTAACTTGTTTTCTTATGCTCAATGTGTAGGTTTATGAAGACCATAACGAGCTTGCATATTGAATTGTGTGTGTGTGTGTGATGCCTTGTGTGCATGTGTGGTTTTTGTCCATACGCAAAATTATAGTATGATTATTTGGACATGTGGTTTTTGTTTATGTGTGTGTGTTTGTTTCATTAATTTAAAAAAATCCTTAAAATATATGGCCAATGATGACAAAAATCTTGGATCCTTAGCTTGTTGTAGTTAAGGATCCTATAGAAAGATCATATTTTATGATGCTGCATTTTGTACCATAAGTCCATCTTATTGTGTATAACATTTTTTCTTCTTCTTCTTCTTCTTTTTATACTTATGTATGAGCATGTTTTACATTGGGACTTTAGAGGATGGAATAATGAATGTGCAATCGCTTGGATTTTTTGTTTTTCATGATGTGCTTGTTGTTGTATTAATGTGTGGATCTCTCTCTCTCTCTCTCTCTCTCTCTAAGATGGATAATGGTACATCCCAAATTGCATGATTAACACTTGTATAAAAAAAGTTTGAGGCCAACAAACAAAAAATCATTTAGATTATTTGTAAGAATTGAATTATGTATGTATTGCATTATAATTTGTAAAAATATTTAGTGTTGAAGTTATAACAATTGTGGATTAAAAATTGTGTTGTTATGCAACATTTATAGCTACGTAGTACGGTTCATGGATGGCGACTCCGAGGATATTCTTGTACTATTCAAGCTAGGTAAGTAGGATGATGGCAAGTCTTTTTATATTTTTATTTTGAATGCTATAGCTTCATATATATCTTGTAATAATATTTACTTTGAAAAATTGGATCTTCTCTTTAGGAACCATGCAAAGAACACATAAAAACCTTCAAGGTCAAGGTCAACATACGATTGTTCCAACATGGAAGTTATGCGATTATCCCAAGTATGTAGTCTTATAGTGCCATAATCTTGTTTTTTATAACATGCAAGATGACATGGGTGTTTTAAAATTTTCAAGTTCATTGAGTAAATTAGAGAAACAATGAATATCTTTGCATACTTTAAAATGTATTATTAAAGCTTAAATGCTAATACAATGATTATTTGCTTTATAATGAAACTATTAGATATGGGATGTAAAATGTATAGTCTTTAATTTAAGGGCCAAATTATGAACTAAAGTTGAAATCACCGGCTCAAAAATATGGAAGTCTTTGAGAACCGGCCAGGATTTAAACATTTAGGTTGAATATAAGAGTAGAAGGTTTTTTTATTGGTTCCAAAAGAGGTTTTTTTCTAGCACTGTGCCATACACAACACTGACCATCAAGGCAACAATGCAACCACACCAACAAAGGGTACAGCATCGGGAACCCTTGAAACTCATCACAATGACAAACTTACCCACCCATGAAAGAAAAGCCAAATAATGAGGAACCCCAAAACATACCACAAGAACAAACTAACACACCCACAAAAGCATGACAAAGCATCAAAGAGCAACAATCATGACCACCCTCGTGGAAGGATTCAACCTCATGTTTCCAACCATTAAGGGATGCCAATGCTATAGATTCCTTGAATCTTCTTGATGTAGAATCTAGAGTGAGAGAGTAATGGTTTGATAAAGGCCATCTATATAGATTTCTTGAATCTTTGAGTAATGGTTTATATAGATTCCTTACTATTGTGATGCACAATCTAAAATCTTGAGACACATAATAGATGTTTTCCTTTGTGTGATTGCAACCCGGATCTCCATTTTTGCCAATTGAAATGAATCCACAAGAATGAAGGTTAGTGATCACAGAATCTCAAAGATTATGACTTTCTCTAAATCTGATTACAAATTCTGTTATTTAACACAGGACTCCGTTTTGCCAATCGAAATGCATACACAGGACTCCGTTTTTGCCAATCGAAATGCATGCACAGGATACGTCAACGCCGATGCCATCGCAACGCCTCTGCTGTGCCTGACCTCCCATCATCCATGGTCGATTTCTCTCACACAGCAACAAAATGATTTGTTTGCCAATCATGCACTCAGTACTCAATCCAATCCACCAAGTTTTTAAGCCCGATTTGCACAGAGGGTTTTTGATCATCATGAGATGACTACAGACCTCCCATGGTGGTCGATTTCTCTCTCACACAGCACCAAAACGATGTGTTAATTGCCAATCATGCAATTCCTGAATCCAATCCATCAAGTTCTGAGCCCACTCTGCACAGCCAGTTTTTGGCGTAAGAGCTGAGATGGTTACAAATTCGAACCCTGAGCAGCTTCGGAATATCGCTTGCAAGCGCATAGCTGCTGAAGATGCTGGATAACTACGATATAAGGTTCTGGCTCTTATCCATTAATGGAACACTGTACACCACTTCTTCCCTTACTATCTTCAGTTACATTATCTTCAGTTGTCCACGCACAGTTGGAAATTCTGTACTGGCTACAAGCATCCATCGCCACCCTCTGACCTCTCTTTCACACACCGCTTCGGCCTTAATATGGCTGACATCTCCGGGAGCTCTTCCAAATGGTCGAACACATCATCCTCTCCGGTTGTGCCTTTCGATAAGCACAGATCCACATCCCGCTGCAACATGGATCTTTCTTCATCATGGAGCCATGGCAGCACCCGTTCATCAGTTACGGCGTTGGGAGAATAGATGAGGGAAGAGAAAAGATTTTCGGCAATTGATTCACAGCTGCCTGCTTTCTCCAGATTGCCATGGACGTTACTTTGAAGAGGGGCTGCTGCTGAGGTAGAAGGCCTACTGGCTGGCCAAGGGTGGTTGTGATCGGACGTATAAGTAACTGCAAGCATTGTTGGATCCATTCGGCTGCGTTCAACCTGCTTCCTTGCCGAGCATCCTTTCCAACTGGTGCATCGGTAGTACCCTCTGCACATAAATCAATGACAGAAATTAGAAGACACGTTCTCCTGCACAGAATCCAGATGATCTCGATCTTGACGCAGACTAAAAACTTGAATCTGCAATTCTGCATCCTCCATCTTCCACAAACATCAAAGCCCACATAATAAACATGGAAAGCTGATCTTACCTCGGATAGGGCGACCCTTTTATCGGTTTCTGTCCATATTTTCGCCATGCCCACAGATCTGGCGGGGGTGCTTCTCCCTTCTGCTTGCTTTCTCCTCCAATTGGGCAGCAAACGACTCTCTTCTGTTGTACTTTCCTGAGAGCCACAGTTACTGTACAAATGAGCCAGCCAGCACATTTTTCCTAAATGGCATTGATTTAGTTTTCAAAAGGAAAAATGGCATTGATGTAAGTCTCTCTCCACTTGCATTTCGAACCCCCTCTCTTTTCCCTTTCTCAATCGCAAGACTTTCGTTGGCTTACAAGATAGCATACCGTCTTATGAAGCTGTAACCCTGAGATTTGGTATAAGTATCCATAGCTTCCGCACTTTGAACTGGAGAGTCTTGCTTGGTATGAGAGTTCGCTGAATCTGAAAGGTTGGCAATCGTCTCTGAAGTATCGGAACCAGCGGCAAGGCTACACGACTGTAAAGAGGGCGAGATCCCCTCCGGAGAAGGTTCCACAGGCACCACTGGAGAAGAAGCCAAGGTTGTAGGTGGGAAAGTCGCCGACGCAGCTTGAAATAGCTCTGCTGCGTCCAACGCATTTCCTGCAATGCTCGATGAAGAGTCGGTGTAGGGTGCAAGGTCGAATCCACCTTGTAACTCATTTTCCAGACCTTTTTCTGTGAAGTTCTCTTTGGAGAAGAGAAAAGAGTGAACAGGTGGCATCCATTCGGAGACTCCCAGGAAATTGAAGGAGTTGGACGACGTTACGAAATCTGTAACATCAAACACTGGGAAAGAGGAAGATACAGGAGTACGAATTGGTCGTAGATCGCTTGCCGGTGATGAATTGAAGGAAAGTTCAGAAATCTTTAAGGCCTTTTCGCACACATGGGGAGCTGCTGCCCGAGAGAACATGCCTGAAAGACTTGATACGAGCTCCTCACGTCTGAAACGAGCAGTTGCATCATACAGTCCAGACAGCTGCATGTTGCTACCTGACGGCCTGAGAAAGCTCTCGTAGGGCGAATGCAAACTTGCAGCTCTAGCGGTTGCCTGATCAAAACCGGTGTAAACGTTGTCCATTAGCTCCCCTGGGACGGTCGATCTTCGTAGACTAGGGTTAAAGGCTTTGCAAATTGGTGATGGAGGCTTGCTAGCAGCTCAAAGGGGTTCGATTTCAGCAAGATTTAGGATCACCTTCATCCTTGCTCGATCCCCTCGGGTGCTCCTTTCAGCAGAGCCAGTGCAGATGCTGATACATGAGCTGAATGCGGCAAATTGATAGCGAGCTGCAGGGCACGGGCCGGTCAGATATGGAGGATACGGAATATCCCACACAAGGCAAATGCGGCTGCAGTGGACTGCAATTTGAGGTCGAAAAAGACGAGCTCCAGGCAGCGCCTGAGCAATTCAGAGGGCGGTTAAGAATCTATGCGCTAGGATCGAGAGGACGGAGATGACTAGAAACACCAGATCGCGAATGCAGCAAGCCTCGAGAGCGTGCAGTACGAATTATTTAGCGAATCTAGCAGCGAATTAGGAAAGAAGTGCGGCGGACATTTCAAATATACGAAGAAGAGCAAGACCGTAAATGGGTTTTTGATATGGATCTTCCAAACGTTGGTCACAGCCGGGATGGGCTATTGAAAGCAGCATGATCGGCAAGCAGCTGATTAGCGAGGAACAGGAGGCGGTCTGAAGAGAGTGATAGATCAAACGAGGTGGGTTTTCTCAGTACTGTCTAAAGGGAGGTAGATGAGCTGCAAAGAAGCACAACAAGATGCTGATGAAGCCAGCAAAGGCAGAGAAGAGGATATGGAGCAGAAGCAAGGTTGGGAAGATATGGGTAGCAAAAAGAGAGGAGCCTTGTTTTGTTTGAACTTTGGGATGCAATTTGCCTTGTTTTTTCCTCAAATTTAGATGGTTAATTTGTCCTTGCCTTATCTTGTGCCTCTCGTCTATCTTTTTCCTCGAGCTCCCTTGATCCTTGGCCGTTCCCTATGCTTTCCACCCCTCCTTCCCCCTTCCTTTTCAAAGGCTCTCCTCTTCTACAAATGAATGTCATCATAAGAGTACGTTTCCACACCTAGCAACAATGCCCACAGACCCCCGCTGGAGACGGAAATATGGCCTCTCCAAGCAGGCATATCGAGGCTATGGGCACTCGACGCCAAGTTTGCAAGCATCACAATGATGCAACTGCTCTCTTTACTCAGATTTCGCGCTATTCAAGGTCACAGCTGTCTTGCATTCCTACGATCTAACGCACGGTGAATATCTCGCAATGGGACCCCTTGGGAGCGTTTGCAAGTTGTAGGCACAACATTTTGGTCATGCAAACGATCGCATGTTTTTGCTTTGCTCCATGGGAAGGCTGGCAAATATGCTAGCATTGGCAGACGAGGGAATACGCTCTAACCTACCTAAGAAAAAAACCAAGGGTAAATTTTAGCCTAGTGACTAATTTAGAGGGTGCTCCAAGTTGGCTGCACTAATTTTTAGAGCTTCAAATTTGATAAATTCACCCAAAAAAGACACTTTGGCTAATATTTAGGGCTTCAAATTTGATAAATTTACCACAAAGGATCAATGTTTGCTTGGGTGTAGCCAATCGTGGAACTATTTTTGGGACCATTTGGGGCTGTGACGCAATGCGCTCCTGGGTGAGATTTTGAATTTGGGGCAGACCTGTGCTCTCGTTGAAAATTTTTCCAACATCATGATACTACACTGACGTAATAATGAGATGCAATATATAATTCTGAACACCGCAGAGCTCAACACACGATAGCTATGCCTTGCTTCGCGTAGCGCAATCTCTGGCTTGATTACATCATGCAACGCTGCCCTGCTTCGCACAACGTAGTCCTGGCCTGACCACATGTCATTGCGTAGCCTTTTGTTGCAGCTTTGCCACCTGTCATCGGGCAATGTGCGGATGCAGATCACGAAAATTCAAGGCTGGCTTGGAGCGACCACCACACTAGTTCTTGGAGTTATGGAGTTACCTATTTTTACTTATTACAGAAGGAGATCTATGACAATCACTGCACTGGCAAACATAAGGAGATCTATGATAACCACCGCACTAGTTCTTGGAGTTATATATTAGTGCACCAAGGAAAATGCATTTCCTTGTGCAACCAAGGAAAATGCAATTGTCGATATGGCCCTTAAGGGGTTCCCTCTATGGGCGAGGGCCATATTGACATGCCATCTTTGTCCAATGGCATCCTAGTTATTGTGTAATGCATGTCAATATGGCCCTTGCTCCTAGAGGGGACCCCTCAAGGTCCATATCGTCAATTGCATTTTCTAAAATTTTAATTGTATTTTTTTGGATGTATCTCCATGCAACCACTGCGGTGGGTGTTGGAGCTATTTTAGCACTATTTTGGTCCTAAACCAAAGAAAATGTAGTCCTACTTTACTAGTATTTTAGTCCTTGTAAGAAATCCTAAATGAGGGCAAAATTATTCCAAGCCACCATGGTGATTGGAGGCCCGGTGGTGCCATCTAGATAATCATTCAAACCAAAATTCGAACCACCGCGATGACTAGAGGTTCAATTGTGTTGTCCAGATAATCAACTACAATTCATCGAGTAAAAATTGAGCAAACGAGATTACATCTACATCCAATACAAGTTATATAAAAATTAATAACAATTTATACTAAGAGCCTCATGGAGCAAAAATTGAACAAAAGATCTTACATTTATAAAAACTCAGCAATTGTTGAGAGCCTTAGAGACCAAAAGATTACATCTAATGAGGATAATCTTTCAGCCATTATTGCTGAGTGGTTTATATAAAAATTAACAACAGTTTATACTGAGAGACTCATGGAGCAAAAATTGGACAAAAGAGATTACATTTGTAAAAAACAAGCAATTGCTGAGAGGCTTAGAGGCCAAAAAATTACATCCAGCGAGCGAAAAGACCATTGAGAGCCTTAGAGGCCAAAAGATTACGTCCAGCCATTGTTAAGTGGTTATGAGCCTGGTTGAGCAAGAGAATGTTTGTACAACTCAATATTGTTGATTGTTGATAACAAGAGGATATATGCATAACTCAGTATTGTCGATTGCTGATACTCACAGAAACAGCCCAGCTTGCTACATTCAAATATTTTGGGGAGCTGATGGAGGAGACGATGGAGAGACTGAAGACCGTGCACATCGCACAAATGCAGGACTCAGAATATGCCCCCCCGCAAAAACAAGACGAGAGAACTCGGCTCTAAAAATCCTTTGTGCTTTGTCAACGTCTTCAAGGAATCCATAGAGCACAGCCATATAGAGGCTAGAGGTGTGCATGCCATTCAAGGTGGGACATGCAGATGTGGGGGGAATCGATCGAGGGAACCAAGAGATATCACAAGAACGAGCATGAGTGGTTTATATAAAAATTAACCACAATTTATACTAAGAGCCTCATGGAGAGAAAAATAAACAAAAGAGATTACATTTATAAAAAGTCAGCAATTGCTAAGAACCTTAGAGGCCAGGAGATTACATCCAGTGAGCCAAAAGATCGTTCAGAGCCTTAGAGGCCAAGAGATTACATCCAGCCATTGTTGAGTGGCTATGAGCCTCATTGAGCAAGAGAATATTTGTACAACTTAGTATTGCTACTACCAGCCCAGCTTGCTGCATTCGAATTTTTTGAGGAGCCAATGGAGGAGACGATGGAGAGGCTGAAGCCCGTGCACATTGCACAAATGCAAGACTCTAAGTATGGACCCCCCCAACAAGACGAGAGTACTCTACTGTGAAAATCCTTAGCCCTTTGTCAATGTCTCCAAGGAATCCATAGAGCACAACCATATAAAGGCTAGAGATGTGCATGCCATTCAAGGTGGTGACATGTAGATGTGGGGGGAATCGATCGAGGGAACAAAGGGATTCCAAAAGAGCAAGAATTTCAAGTCCTAACGAGTGGAACACATTGACTTTACATGAGAAGGTAGACAAGATTGGATCACATTGCATCGAGGGGTGATAGTAGTAATAGGCATGGTGAAAAGAGTGGGTGAGCAGTGGAGCGAATGAGCAGGGGAGTAGATGAGTGGATGAGAGCTGGAGGAGGGAGCATGGAGCAAAGTAGAGTAGGGGCAGAGGAGAGCTAGAGAAGGGTGCATGGAGCAAAGTAGCAAAGTAGGGGTGGATGAGAGCAAGGTACCCAAATGCCAAATGCCACGGATCTTATATATTGCAAATTTTGAGCCACCGTGGTGACTGGAGGCCTGGTGTGCCATCCAAATAATCATGAGCCATTTTAAACCACTTCCTTAATTAATCAAAATCCAAGAAGGTTGCCATCCAAATAATCACGGGCCATTTTAAGCAAAGTAGCTAGATGCCAAATGCCACAAACCTTATATTAATAAAGTTCGAGCTGGCCACCCTGGTGATTGGAGGCCCGGTGTGTCATCCAAATAATCATGAGTCATTTTAAACCACCGCCTTAGTTAATCAAAATTCAAGGAGGGTGCCATCCAAATTTAATGATGAGCCATTTTAATTGCAAGCCACCGTGGTAGCTAGTAATTAACTGCCAATCGGGTGGAATCTTAGGCACCATCCCAAACACCACCTCGCCACTGACAACAGTGGCAATTAATTAGAACGTTACTTGTAATCTCTATTGCATATAATTATAGACAAAGACTTGAGGCCACATAATTACAAGGCATCTAGCACAACTGCCCTGCCCATCTACATGAGCAATTGCAAGTGTCACTCAAGCGGCTCCCAGATTGTTGCAATGTGTTTCCACGAGAGAAAGAGGGAAGGGGGAGAAGGAGCCCCAGCAACCTCCAGCACTCTTGGTCCCAGCCCTCGGAAGGAAGTCCAGACCCGATAATACAAAGTCCTAATCGCAGTGACAGCACCAGAGTAGCACTGCAAGCTACTCCGCCCACCCAAAAATGTCGTGAACAATAGGTGCAAGAAGCTATTCTCTATGCTCAACACCACTTCAACAGTAGTCGACGGCCCGAAAGGACCAAAGTAGGGAAAGGGTCTCCGCCGATCCCCTCTTGGCCTACACTGACATGGGCAACCCCATCTAAGAGAAGAACTTGACGCTCCAGGCCTACAACTCCAACACCAATGTGGGCATCCTGCGCGACGCAATAGGCACCCCCCCTTCTACCACCTCAATGTGGATGTGGTGTGCGCTAGCGGCCTTCGGCCTCCCTGTCATTGCAGACAAGTACTGCTAAAATAAAAAAAATGCACAAGAACCTCAACCAGATCTGCAAATATGATCGGAAGAGGAGCAAGGATCACATCCACTTCTCCGAGATCACCAAGCCAGTGTTGGAGAAATTGACACGTGCACTCCAGTGGCTAACCCATGTCAAACATATGGATCACCACCAATCCATCATGGCCAACATCCTGGCAAGATTAGCAGCCCTACAGGTCACCAACTTGGCGGACTACTTCTGCACCCAGATGTGGGAGGACCTCAAGATGCACAACGAAGTCCTCGGCAAACCCATGCTCTACTGCTGGCACTCTACCATATGCTATAACAGCAACTGCCAATTGGATATGGGCTAGCCGACAGCCACAGGACCGATGCCAATCGATGAGGAAGAGACAGTGGCCATACCAAAGCGACCAAGGAAAGAGCCGAGTGCCATAGCAGTCTTCAACTCCACCGCCCCCCCGACTGACATCCCATAGCTCCCTCCTACTGATCTCGCCCAACCCCCCCAGCAAACCACCAATCTCGTCCTGCTCCCACTCCTTTGAACAAATCTCCCCGAGTGCTCCTCCAACACCTCAAACACAAGCTCTACACAACATGAGACCTCCCAATCTATCTCCTCCAATGCTCATGTCGACCTTCCAGAGGAGGCACTCAACGCGCTCCTCAAGCCGGTGCATTTTGAACATACACCCATCGATCCATTGCCTGCAGGCACTGCTGAAGAGGAATCCATGCCTATGGACAACGATGACATCCCTCCAGAGCACCCCTCTTCCTTGCCCCAAGATGTCCAATGCATCACTGGAAGATGCAGTTGGAAGGCTTTCGCTGGGCTTTCGCCTCCACCTTTACGAAATTATGAAAGTTTACCCCCTTACCCAGTTTATTACCTAGTCCTTCAAGAA